>NW_028254199.1:0-62419 GCF_964263255.1 Lissotriton vulgaris
GCCATGTCATGAAGTAAGATGCCCCGCATAAGACGCCCAGCGGCATGCTCTCGCCCACAACAGCACCAGTGCAAGCATCAGTATGAAAAAATCCCCCTAGTCACGGTCCACAACAGGGCCAGCATGCAGTTACGATGCTGGACCCACCCAAAAGTACACCCTGTTTCAATTACCTTATCACCTGCTCAGTGGTCTGACCAACACATTAAGAAGATACAATTTGCTGTCCCTTAGGCTTCTGTAACTATATTGACGAAAGGACTGAAGACTACAAACTTTAAGCTATGATTTCCACCTCCCTTAAGCTATAGATTGAAATAATAGCAGGTCAATTCAAAGACAAGAGAAGGAACAATTTTTGGATTCTTCTACTTAAGTGGAATTTGATTGATGGCCTGGGGGGCAAAACCCCTATTCTGACCTTGTACGCACTGATTCCAGCCTCCACAGTCCATAACTGAATCACTCACCACTTCAGGAGATGAGCTTGAGTCTAGCATAAGTTTTGGTACAGGAAGGGTACCATTCCGGTACAAGATACTATGCCTAGACACACTTCAAAGCTTTCCTACGTTGTATGTGCGCGAGAAGAACAACTCCCCTAGTCTTCGTATCCTGAGTGGTGCTTGCTACCCCATTAAGCCTACAGTTTCCAGCAAATGAATATTAGCTCTGTCTAAATGTGTTTCCTGGAGACAGTAAGTATCTGCCTTCGGGACTTTCAAATCCTCGGCTAACCTTCTTCTTTTACCCTCATCATTCAGGCCACAGATATTTATAGTAGTGATATGTAGTTCAGACATAACATTGTATCCTGTTCACCCCACTGCTGAGAACCTCCCCATAGTACCCTTGGTCCTGCCTCCTTGGCACACTTAGTTAGTGCATGCCTTCAGGATAACCTCTCAACATTCTTCCATGTGTTAATTCCTCTTCCCTGTTGAGCTGATCTATTCTCCACCCTACTGTCACTGTGACCACCCCCTCGTCCGCACATTTCCCTGCCCTTATCCCTCACTGCGTTTAATCAGTGGGGGGTTTTGTCCTACGGGTCCTGGCTGGACAACATACGTTATATCAAGAAAGGAAATGCCAGGACTCGAATTCAAGTCACGACAGCTTATTTATTCAGCTGATGTGTGCCTTCTTTGAGTTACTTCAAGAAGGTATTTATGCAAACATTTCACTTTTTTTTAAAACATTTCAATACATATTTACATTTTGTGGTACTTCAGAAGATTAGACATTTCTTTTCACTGAGGAAACAATAAGTACAATGTTTCAAAACATTATAAAATTTTTAAACAAAACAAATAACAAAGCATTCAAATATGATTACAATTTCAATCACGGTTAGCATTAAATCATATACACCTAGACTGGTTTTGTTACGAATGATTTTTACAAGAAATGGGCATATTGGGCAACCTAACTTTGATTATGTCGCCCTATATTTATATATCAACCCTTAGCATTTGGGTTCCTTCAACTTTCAGACAGCCGTATAGCCGACGCGTTTCCAAACCCCTTCTTTTTTCAGTGGGGTTCTTCTTCAGGGCTGAGCTGTATGCCTACGGTGTAAAATTGGGGGACATTTCAGTATCTCCTATTCTCTACTGTTTAACCATCTTTATTGAAAAGGGGAAAACCTTCAAAGATTTTTACCTTTTTTAACGTTGTTGAGGGCTGTGATATTCAAGCACGGAGCATCAAGTTATCCATATTTTTTCACCATTACCTAAGTGGAATCAAAGGATGGTGGGTTTATGGGTTTCCAAATTTATCACACTCATCGACACGTATTAGCCGTTTTTGCGCTGCCCGGTCACTTACTTCTTATGTTCCTGATCCCTCGTAGAGGTGAAAGGACCGTTTGTGGGAATCTAATTATGGTTCCGTGGTGTTGGGGTTCTGTTTGAATGTGAAGTAAAAATCAAATTTACCACCTAATTGTTGCAGCGAATGTTACATTGTTATACGCACTATTACACTACCGTGCTTACTTGTTTTCAGACGCCACAGGCTGACCCCGGCACTGCTGTACTTTATGTTGGTCAAAACGTTTTCGTTGACACAGTTGGCTGTTCTGTGAACAGAAGTTAAAGATGCCGACCGTTACTCGACATTCATTCCGCTTTAGTTTTTGTTACGCGGGAAAGACCGCGTTTCAGTTTGTGCGTTCGTGATTGTCTTAACTCCGTCTATTGAGGCAATGCTTGAAACTCCGAGGGGCCGCGTGACGCTCACTCCTACCGCTGCTGCAAAACCTTTGATTTCCAACACAGGGCGGAACTCTGTTTCCTGCTGATAAGTGGTGCTGGGCATTGTGGGAATTGTAGTCTTCCCCTTCGTGCCGTTTTTTGGCATATACTTTAACTGTTACTATTGTTGTAAGCTAAAGGTGATGAGTAGGTGACTGGCGCAGTAAGTGACATATTAATGAATGTATATGTTAGTGAAGGTGGGTGAACAGAGGACTCAATAGCTTGATCTTTGCAGTTCAGATATTTCATTCAGTCCATCCATCACGCAATTAAACCTAAGGATTAAATATGCTTCTTTTTTTAGCAGCATGGTATCAATATTTCCTCCCCTCGAGGGGGCTTTCATGGCTTGTAACACCGTCCATTTAAAATCTGTCTCAGTATGTTGGTGTTCCACGAAGTGCTGCACCATGGGTGCGGACAGCACTTTGTGTCTGATTCTGGACCTATGTTGGGCCAATCGTTGGTTCACTTTTTGGGTGGTTTTCCCAATGTACAACTTGGGACATGGGCACATGATTGCATATATTACGTTGTGTGTTTTGCAGTTTGAGAATCCTTTATGTGTCCATTTTATTGTGTTGAATTGGAATTCCTCCCCTTCGATTGTACTAGGGCAGGAGGCACATGTGCCACATTTGTGGTGACCTATTATAGGTGGTAATTTCCACAATGTACGTAGGTCTGTTTTGGCTTGGCTGACCCCTAGGTCAGCTCTCACGATATATTGGGAGATGCTTTTATTTTTCTTTAGGGCAAACAGTGGCTTCTCAATTGGAACTTCCGAGTTCGTTATCAAATGCCAATTCTTTAAAATAATGGACTTAAATTTGTTTGTGTATGGCCCGAATGTCGTGACACACACTGGTCTGTCAAGGGGTTTAATATCTTTTTTTCTCAGTAATTCTTCACGCGGGGTATGCCATGCCCGTGTGGCTGAATGTTTTAACAATTTCCGTGGGTAACCTCTTTGTTCGAGTTGATCACTGAGAATTTGAGAATGAGTTATAAAGTCTTCCTTCCTTGAGCAGTTACGTCGGATTCTCAACATTTGGCCATATGGCAGATTTGTTTTCAAACTTTTAGGGTGATAGCTTGCAAAATGCAATATTGTGTTTTTGTCAGTATTTTTGCGATGTAAGGTAGTTGACAGTTGGTTTTGATGGGGGACAACCACTACATCTAAGAAGGTAAGGGATGTTCTACTGTGTGTGATCGTGAACTTGATGTCTGGGTGTCTGGTGTTCAACCATTGGTGAAATTCGGTCAACATTTCTTCAGACCCTTTCCATTGACACCAGATATCATCGATGTAACGATACCATGTTGTTATGTTTTGTTGGAATGGGTTATTTTGGTAAATGAAGCGTTCCTCATACAGGGACATGAAGAGAACCGCCATTTCCGGGGCGTAAGGACACCCCATGGCGGTCCCCTTCACCTGCACGTAGAACGCGTCCATGAACCGAAAATAGTTTCTTTTCAGAGCTATTCTGGCTAAGTCAATGATGAAGTCTGTGGGGACTCTTTGTGGTCGTGGTCGTGTGTCTAAGTAATACTCCATTGCTTCCAGTCCCTCCTCTTGAGGGATCTGGGTGTATAGAGATGTGACATCAAAGGATACCAACAGCTCTTGCGTGTCATCAAATGGAACTCCTTCTACCTTATTTATGAAGTCCGTGGTGTCTTTAAGATGTGATTTAACTTCGGACAGAAAAGGTTTTATGAACACATCCACATACTTGGCCAGTGGTTCTAATAGTGAATCACACCCGGAGACTATGGGTCTTCCGGGTGGTTCAGTTATGCTCTTATGTATTTTCGGTAGAAAATAAATTACTGGAATACGTGGGCTCTTTTTATTGAGATATTGGAACTCTTTCGGTCCCAGTATCCCCTTGTCATAACCTTCAGTGAGTTTCATCTGGATCTCAGTTTGTATTTGTGAAGTCGGGTCTTCTTTGACTTCTCTGTACCAGTCGGTATTCTTAATTTGACTGTTAGCCTCAGCTATGTATTTATCTCTAGACCAGACCACCAGTGCGCCCCCCTTGTCAGCGGGTTTTAACACTATGGAATCATCAGAGCGTAGGTTGTTTAAAGCCATTTGTTGATCTCTACTGATATTTCTTTTCAAGAAAACTTTTTGTTTGTTTAGCTGCGTGATGGAGGACAGAACGGTCTGTTCAAAAGCTATTATTTCTTTAGGAATTGTATAGGTTGGGGGAACAAATGTAGATTTGTTGGACAAGTTAGAGGGTTCTAGCACTCTTGTATCTTCTTTGTTGTGAAAAAATGCCCTGAGTCTTAATTTACGACAAAACTCTAACGCTTCTATTTTCAAGTAAGTCAAATAAGTGTTAGTTGTTGGAACAAATTTAAGTCCTAATTCAAGAACAGATTTTTCATGTACGGTTAGTTCTTTGTTAGATATGTTCACTATGGAGGTCGAATTTATGTCTTGTACTGAGTTCTGCGTGTTCTCATTTCCCATGGTTGGGGCTGAGGTTTGAATCTGGCCCTGCCTCTGCCTTCGCCCTTCTCTAAAAAAGGAGTTCTTTTTGAGGGTCCCTCCCTTGGATCTGAGTCGTTGGCTGATTCTGACGATGAACTCTCAGAGAAGGTAACAAATCGATTTGTGGACCTCCCTTGGTACTGTGATAAGGCTCTTCTAGATTCTATTTGGGTATAGTAATCGTCTTTCAAGTACGGGTAAACAGACTCGATCTTGAAGGCCTTAACGTCCTTTTCAAACTTATTGGACCTAAAATTGATAGTGTTGTCCCTGAATGTGGCAATTTCCTTATCAATTTTTTCAAGCAAAGCTTTGGACTCGTCTATTGTATGATTGTCCTCTATTGCTTTAATGAGTGCCTCTATCTCTTCCTGTTCCTTTTGACAAATTCTCTTGGCCGTTTCAACGGTATGGACCATAAGGTCTCTGCTACACTTTGTTGCTATATAGCTAAAACCCTTTTTATATACTGGGTCCTCTGTAAACACCACCGGTACGTTTTTTACTTGAAGGTCCCAAGGGATGGTACCTGCCTTGAGGTGTTCAAATAGAAAATGCCCGTGCAGTTCCGTGCGTGTATGCTTCTTATGTAGTCTTAGTAGCTTATCACTCTCATTTTGTTGTTGTGCATTTGTACTGAGTTTAATAGACGAGAATGGAGAGGGTCCCGAAATTAAATTTTTAATGTGTGCCTCAGAAAAGGAAAGTGTTTCCTCCTCTGACATGTTCCAACAGGTTATGGTATGTAACCCGCTGAGCCAGTTATTGGAAGGTTGTTCTGGCGTTTTTTGGGGGCCAAAAAACCCGCGCAGGCCTTTGCCTGCTCTCTCTACGTTTAATCAGTGGGGGTTTTGTCCTACGGGTCCTGGCTGGACAACATACGTTATATCAAGAAAGGAAATGCCAGGACTCGAATTCAAGTCACGACAGCTTATTTATTCAGCTGATGTGTGCCTTCTTTGAGTTACTTCAAGAAGGTATTTATGCAAACATTTCACTTTTTTTAAAACATTTCAATACATATTTACATTTTGTGGTACTTCAGAAGATTAGACATTTCTTTTCACTGAGGAAACAATAAGTACAATGTTTCAAAACGTTACAAAATTTTTAAACAAAACAAATAACAAAGCATTCAAATATGATTACAATTTCAATCACGGTTAGCATTAAATCATATACACCTAGACTGGTTTTGTTACGAATGATTTTTACAAGAAATGGGCATATTGGGCAACCTAACTTTGATTATGTCGCCCTATATTTATATATCAACCCTTAGCATTTGGGTTCCTTCAACTTTCAGACAGCCGTATAGCCGACGCGTTTCCAAACCCCTTCTTTTTTCAGTGGGGTTCTTCTTCAGGGCTGAGCTGTATGCCTACGGTGTAAAATTGGGGGACATTTCAGTATCTCCTATTCTCTACTGTTTAACCATCTTTATTGAAAAGGGGAAAACCTTCAAAGATTTTTACCTTTTTTAACGTTGTTGAGGGCTGTGATATTCAAGCACGGAGCATCAAGTTATCCATATTTTTTCACCATTACCTAAGTGGAATCAAAGGATGGTGGGTTTATGGGTTTCCAAATTTATCACACTCATCGACACGTATTAGCCATTTTTGCGCTGCCCTTTCACTTACTTCTTATGTTCCTGATCCCTCGTAGAGGTGAAAGGACCGTTTGTGGGAATCTAATTATGGTTCTGCGGTGTTGGGGTTCTGTTTGAATGTGAAGTAAAAATCAAATTTACCACCTAATTGTTGCAGCGAATGTTACATTGTTATACGCGCTATTACACTACCGTGCTTACTTGTTTTCAGACGCCACAGGCTGACCCCGGCACTGCTGTACTTTATGTTGGTCAAAACGTTTTCGTTGACACAGTTGGCTGTTCTGTGAACAGAAGTTAAAGATGCCGACCGTTACTCGACATTCATTCCGCTTTAGTTTTTGTTACGCGGGAAAGACCGCGTTTCAGTTTGTGCGTTCGTGATTGTCTTACCTCCGTCTATTGAGGCAATGCTTGAAACTCCGAGGGGCCGCGTGACGCTCACTCCTACCGCTGCTGCAAAACCTCCGATTTCCAACACAGGGCGGAACTCTGTTTCCTGCTGATAAGTGGTGCTGGCCATCCCAGAACCTCCGATGACCCAGGCCTGCTGGTCCCCCCATGGCCGGACTCGTGCCCCACCCCATCCCCTCCCCAACCCCTCCCTGCCCTCCTCCATTTAGGGCAATCAGGCCACCCATTGCCTGAGTGATGGCTCCTGTGTGTGCACCCCCCAGCTCTGCCAGTGTTTGTACAACAGGAACAACTAAAGGTGGAAGAAAGGCCTGAGGGACAGAGGTGGAAAGAAAAAGGTAATCATTCACAGTAAAGCACAAAGCCCCCCTCTATTACGATAACAGTTAGTCCACCAGTTTGAGAGGCACAAGAGCAAACATGGTGAGGGCAAGATGGCAAATGAGTAACGCGCCTGCAGACTGGCTGACTCCCCCCTGAGCTTCACACGGATTGTAGTTTGAGTAGCAGAGAGGAGGGCCGTGGCTCTACAGCAGCAGGGCGGCATGCAATGCAGCTTTGACTTGCTCTCTTGCAACAAGATCACTCATCGGGTATAGATTTGAGGGTGTGCCTAATTGATTAGGCCATTCTCTGGACAAGTATCGGGCCCACATTCAAAAGGCTTGCAGCATTGGGTTGAGCGCTTTCAGATCCAGAAGCACTGGAAATATGTCACAGAAGATCACCAGAGCTTCCTGAGATAGGCTTGAGAATACGACTCCAGGATCTCGCGCCGCACCGGCACCAGGATCAACCTGGTAGCCAAGCCAACCTTGGCCATACTAAGAATGTTATTGATACCCCTGGGGCAATGGAAAATAATCTAGGCACCCCAGACACTGCTGTGCCTCTGCAGCACGAGGCCCCACAGTCGACTATCACCAAGTTTTTTCAAGCTGCTGCTCAGTTTTGCAAACCAGGACCTCCCATATTGTTAGGGCTCTCTGACATAGTAGTTCAAGGTAAAGGGTGGGATCGGGTCCCTCTCTCCAACCGTAGCAGCAGTGTTTTGTAAATAGGCCAGATTTCAAGTGTCAGCATCTAACATCCCAAACAGTTAGCTTGTCACAAACAATTACTCCTTCACTGCAGCATTGTGAGGCCATAGGCAATTATTTTTGCAATAAAATAGAGAAATAAACTCCACTTAGAGAGTTCTTCACTTAGAGAGTTTGCAATGACCATAAGGGGCAATCAATCAATGAATCAATCAATCAGAGTACTTGTAAAAAGCGTACTACCTCCCCGTGAGGGTCTCAAGGCGCTGAGGTGAGGGGGGTGCCGTTACTGCTCAAAGAGCCAGGTCTTGAGGAGTCTTCTGAAGGCGAGTAGGTCTTGGGTCTGCCGTAGGTGGGTAGGGAGGGTGTTCCAGGTCTTTGCAGCGAGTTACGAGAAGGATCGCCGCTAGATGTCGTTTGTTGGATGCAGGGGACAGCGGCGAGGGCGAGGCTGGCGGAGCAGAGCTGGCGGGTGGGGGTGTAGAAGCTGAGTCTGCTGTTCAGGTAGGCTGGTCCGGCGTTGTGGGGTGCTTTGTGTGCGTGGGTGAGGAGTTTGAAGGTGATCCTCTTGTCGACGGAGAGCCAGTGTAGGTCTCTCAAGTGGGGGGTGATGTGGCTGCGGCGGGGGACGTTGACGTTCATTCGGGCGGAGGCGTTTTAGATACGTTGTAGTCATTGTAGGTGTTTGGATGGGATTCCTGCGTAGAATGCGTTGCCGTAGTCCAGTCAGCTATTGACGAGGGCCTGTATCACCGTTCTTCTTGTTTTGGTCAGGATAGACTTGTAGATCCTGCGGAGCATGCAGAGGGTGTTGTAGCAGGAGGAGGAGATTGTGTTGACCTATTTAGACATGGAGAGGGAGGAGTTGAGGATGAATCCTAGGTTGCGTGCATGGTCGGTGGGTGTCGGTGCTGTCCCCAGTGTGGTCGGCCACCAGGAGCCGTCCCAGGCTGAGGGGGTGGGTCCGAGGATGAGGACCTCCGTCTTGTCCGATTTCAGTATTTCAGACGGCCTCTGCTCATCCAGTCGGCGACGGCCTTCATTCCCTTGTGGAGGTTGGTTTTGGCGGTGTGTGGGTCCTTGGTGAGGGAGAGGATCAGCTGGATGTCGTCGGCGTAGGAGATGATGTTGAGGTCGTGATGGCGGGCCACTTGTGTGAGGGTGGCCATGTAGACGTCGAACAGCGTCGGGCTGAGGGATAAGCCCTGGGGGATGCCGCAGATGATGTCAGTGGCTTCGGATCTGAAGGGCGGGAGGCGAACGCTCTGGGTTCTGCCAGAGAGGAAGGACGTGGTCCAGTCAAGGGCCTTCTCTTGGATTCCGGCTTCTAGGAGGCCTGTCTTTAGAGTGCGATGACAGACTGGGTCAAGGCGGCTGACAGGTCCAGGAGGATGAGGGCTGATGTTTTGCCGTTGTCTAGTTGGCGCCTGATGTAGTCTGTGGCGGCGATGAGGGCCGTCTAGGTGCTGTGGTTTCGTCTGAACCCGGACTGGGATGGGTCCAAGATGTTGTTGTCTTCCAGGTGGCGGGCCAGTTGCATGTTGACAATTTTCTCGATGACCTTCGCCAGGAATGGGAGCAGGGAGATGGGCTGGGCGTTCTTGAGGTCCTTGGGATCCGCCTTGGGCTTCTTGAAGAGGGCGTTGATTTCGGCGTGCTTCCAGCTTTCCGGGAATGTCTTTGTTTCGAAGGAGATGTTGATGACCTTCCGTAGTTGGGGTGCGATGGCTGTGTCTGTTTTGTTGAATATGTGGTGTGGGCACGGGTCTGACTGAGATCCTGAGTGGATGGAGTTCATGACCTTGAGTGTCTCGTCGTCATTGACGTAGGACCAGGAGGTCAGGCGTTTGGCGCTGGTGGTGTTCACAGGGGAGGTGAAGTCTGGCGCAGTTGGGGCGGTCGTGGTATTGAAGCTGTCATGGATGTCAGCGGTCTTGCGGTGGAAGAAGATGGCTAATGAGTTGCATAGTTCTTGTGAGGGAGGGATGTCGTTGGCATTGGCGCTGGGGTTGAAGAGTTCCTTTATGATGCTGAAGAGCTCTTTGCTCTCGTGAGCGTTTTTATTCAGGTGGTCTTTGAAGGAGGATCTCTTGGCTAGTCTGATGAGGTGGTGATGTCTGTGGGTGGCGTCCTTGTGGGCTGCGTGGTTGTCCGGTGTGCGTTTGTGGAGCCATGTCTTCTCCAGTTTCCGGCATGCGCGTTTGGAGGTCTGGAGCTCGTCGGTGAACCAGGTGGCTCTCTTTCTGGCGTGGCTATTGGAGGGTTTCTTGAGCGAGGCAAGGGTGTTGGCGCAGTCGTCAATCCACTGTCTGAGGTTGCGGGCTGAGGCATCAGGGTTGGTGGGGTCGGTGGGTGGGTTCTGGGTGAGGGTGGTGGTCTGCAGGTCTTCGGTGGCTTTGCTCCAGCAGCGGCGAGGTAGCTGTTGGGTGTGATGGTGCCTGGCTGGTTTCTTGAATGTGAAATGGATGCAGCGGTGGTCGCTCCAGTAGAGTTCGGTGGTGTGGTTGAAGGCGATGTGGGTGCCTGTGGAGAAGACAGGGTCCAGCGTGTGGCCGGCGGCGTGTGGGGTACAGTGACGAGTTGTCTGAGGTCGAGGTTGTTGATCAGGGTGGCGGAGTTCGGGTTGTTGTTGTTCTCGAGGTGGAAGTTCAGGTCCCCGAGGAGGATGTAGTCCGTGGAGGCGACCACGTGGGTGCTGGCGAGGTTGGCGATGGAGTCGCTAAACTGAGCTCGGGGTCCGGGGGTCTGTAGATGAGTGTTCCTCTGAGGGTGGTAATGGGGTCGGTGTGGATCCGGAAGTGCAGGTGTTCGGCGGTGTTGAGGGTGTCGTCTGCGTGGGTGGCGACCTTGAGGGTAGACTTGTGGACGATAGCTATTCCTCCGATTCCGTTGGTACAATCCCTGCGGGTGATCTCGTAGTCGTCCGGGATCGCTATGGCGATGTTGGGCGCCCAGGAGTCATTCCACCAGGTCTCGGTCAGGAAGGCCATGTCTGGGGTGGAGGTATCGACCTGTCGAGCAGATCTCAGAGCTCAACGGCTGTTTGCGTGCGGAGGGGTGTTGAGGAGTATGCAGCGGAGGTGGTTGGGTTCAGTCTTTGGTGGTTTGGTGGCTCTGTCGCAGGTGAAGCTTCAGGTGTGGCTGGAGAAAGGTCCGTTGATCCGTTTCAGGGCAGCCTGGAAGCAGGTGTGGTTTCAGCCGGCTTTGAGTGCGTAGAGGGTGCTGGCGTCGAAGCGGAGTCTGGTGTTGTGGTGTTCGCGGGGTCCAGGAGTTCTGGTGCTGGGCGATGTCCAGGCCCCCGACGGGTGCAGACGGGCTTGCCTTTGGCGCACAAGTGGTGTGCCAGCGGAACGGCCCGCAGCGGCTGCCATAAGAAGGGAAGGTGGGAGGGGGAGCAGTTGGGAGGGGGGAGAGCAGTGAATGGGAACGAGGGGGGTGGGGCCGCAAGAGACGCAGCGGTGGGAAACGGTGGAAGTGACTCGGGGCAAGGGGGCAGAGGCGGGGCCGCAGGGGACTGAGTGGTGGGTGAGCGGATGAGCAGATGGCAGGGGCGGCGAGGGGAACAGGGCACAAAAGAGGCAAAGAGTACTAACAAGGGCAAAGCAGTACAGTACCACAACCAGTACACAAGGCAGGTGACAGGCAACCAGAACCGGTACGGCAAGGCCAGTGAGCAGGAACAAGCAGGAACAAGCCTTCCCAGCAGCAGCGATCAGCTGGGAGAAGACACGGGCACAGTCAGGTGGAGCTGCGCGGCGTTGGAGCGGCTGCCCAGGCAACAGGGTCAGTGGGTCGCTCTCACGGCTGCGCAGCAGCCACCATAAGAAGGGAGGAGGAGAGCGGCGAATGGGAGCGAGGGGGGCGGGACCGCAAGGGACGCAGCGGCGGGAAACGGTGGAAGTGACTCGGGGCAAGGGGGCGCGCCGCAGGGGACGTAGCAGCAGGAAATGGTGGAAGTGACTCAGGGCAAGGGGGCGGGGGCGGGGCCACAGGAGACGCAGCGGCGGGTGAGCGGATGAGCCGATGGCAGGGGCGGTGAGGGGACAGGGAACAAAAGAGGCAACAGTACTAACAAGGGCAAAGCATTACAGTACCAGAACCAGCAGCAACGATCAGCTTGGAGAAGACACGGGCACAGTCGGGTGGAGCTGCGCGGCGTGGGGTGCGGCTGCCCTGGCAACGGGGTCAGGGGGCAGACCTAAGCCCCAGAGACTTTGCGGCAGGGAAGCCACTGATGACACTCGTTCACTATCGGAGGTGCTCTTGAAAAACCTGCTGGGGCTCCTGTGGTGCGGGAGAGAGATTTTTCGCCAACCAGAGGGCGCACACCACAAGCCCCAGGAGACCTTGCAGCAGAGAAACCAACAATGACACCAGTTTACACCTAGGTGCACTCTTGAAAAACCTTCTGGGCTCTTACGGTGCAGGGGAGAGAGTTTGCGCAGACCAGAGGGGGGCAGACCACAAGCCCCAGGAGACCTTGTGGCAGGGAAGCTGGCTTCAAATTTTAATAAGAAATGATTTGTTTTAGTTACCATACCTTACTGCAGACAAATTGTCCTGTTATATTGGGGAATATTGTTACCCTTCCAACAGGTCTTCGTCAGGAACTTAGAAATATTTATGTAAGATCGATCATGGTGAGTAATGAATCCCCTACTTTATCCCTCTTGGAAGAGGTTCTAGGTTCCCTACATTTGAACACAAAAATAGCATTGGCAAGAGACTCTAATACTTCCTATGAACCTTTCCCATATATTAATGAGCAAATAGATTTCGAGGACGAAATATTGGGTATCCTATCATTGACAGGCAAGCCTTGGAAGAATCTCTCTACCACTACTTTAAAATTTTCTTTTAATAACGGTTGGGCATGTGATGGATGTACTATTTCAGACCCACCTACATTTAAGAGAGGCTCCCATGCTAGTGTCATTGATTACGTTCTTCTAGACGTGACATTAAGGTCACTTCCAGCCGATATGAAAGTGGATTTTGGTCCAGCTAGTGATCCTAGTTCTCTGAACTAAACACTAACTGGAGAATCCCTGAAAAGGATAAAGCATGTATGTTATACAATAGCAGCATAACCAATTTTAGCTAATAATCACTGTTATGTTTCATGGCCAAATGTCTTGTCCAACCAGAAACTGTATTCACAGATATATGGTTTGCTTGTGTCTTTTTTATTGAATTATTTAGGGTCAAACGATACAGAAATTCCTATATTAGGTATACCAATTCAATCAATCAATTTAAAACTTTATTCGGCCACATGATGGCCATAAAAGTAAATAATTTTACATTTTTAAAAAAGACATTGATGTTGTAAGTTAAAATAGAGAAAGTTATAGAGACACAAAGGGTAGACATTTTCTAATGACCCAAATCATGATTGTAAACCCACCATATTATTTCATTTACGGATCGCCCTTGACACAAAACATGCAACCCCAAAACAAATGAAGGGGGAAGAAAGCATTTGTAGGTAGGTCAGTGCTAGCCTAACTTGTGCAAAATAGCAATCTTTAAAAAGTGGTAGAAAATATTTAACTCTCAATTCAGTATAAAAACCACAGAAGAATATAAAGTGCAATATATCTTGTTCAGAGAAATTGTCACATGCACATGGTTGCAAAGAGCCTAACTTTGAAAAGCCTTTAGGTACAGTTAGGAGCCAATGGATACAACCAAATCTAAACCTAGATAAAATAAGGCGGTGGTGCAGGTTATTTACAAAAGACCAAAATGGTTGACTTGAAATGCCATGACTTAAAATCATAAAATATCTACAAAAAGTGCTTTTGTTTCCTTATCTAATTGCCTCTTAGTGAGAAATTGTGTTTTTAAATTTTTCACAGTTTCAGGTTGCAGCATCCTAGGATTCTTAAATAGCTCTGGTTGCCCAAGAGTTGAAAGCTGCTGTGAAATATAATTTTACCACGGGATTTCCATGGCTCCATCCAACTCATACAGTTGTCTAAGATGGTCTGGTTTAGATTTGGTTTATCTTTCGACCAAATATTTAGCCACCATATAAGGGGTGCTGCAGCAATTTTGTCTGTCAATTAGCCCTGTCTTAGTTCCTCATGGATGATGAAGGGTGGAATGCTAGGGGGAGCAGCTAAGAGTTTTCGTAAATAGTTATTTTCTACCCCCTGGAGTTCGCTACAATCCTTAAAACCCCACACGGCACTACAATACGCTGTCATAACGACACATTTCTCATTATATATTTTTAGCAGTGGTTGTATTGGTTTGCTACCTAATATTCTAGCAAAATCCAGTGAGGCTCCAGTCCCTCGTGCCAGAATATTTTTCTTTAGAGCGCGCTGTGCTACCCAGGATCCCCTGTTGTCAAATAATACGCCCAAGTATGGATAAGTGGGCACATTGGGTAGCACTCCATCTTTACTGGGAAGAGATTTATTCCCCCTTTTGGAGTAACCCATTGACATAATATGTGATTTTCAAAAATTAACTGCAAGATCCAGGGCTACCATAAAATCAATAAAAGAGTTAACTAAAGATTTCAATGTATTTAGGGTCCTGGCAATTAAAACTGTGCCATCCGCCATGCAGCTGGAATTACGCATTCTACTTTTGTTGTTTTGTTATCTTTAAAAAATGAGCTATTTACCACTTGCACTATCAGCTTGTGAGCACGCCTGTGTTAGATCATCCCAAGCCTGATCCCTCATTGAAGCCTTCCTAGATTTTAAAGCTAAATCATATGTTTTTCCACAAGATTTAATCAATTCGGGGTCTTTGGGTATGCTGTTTAGGGCAACCATTAGGACTTTATGAGTTTTGGAACAGTCGGCGTCAAAACCACTTTGCCTCATATGCTCCTGCCTTAGACTTTTTGCTTATTAGCTCATTACCAATTAGCTTACTTAGTCGATCATAAGCCTCTAATACTTCTGTCGGCTCACTGTATGTATTTATACAACAATCAATTTCCTCTTTGCCCTCAGTATATAGCTTGAGTAAAAAAAGTTCTGGGACAATTTTCTCCCATCTAATCTTTCGGTCCTGGGCCGTCGGCAGAAAAGCCCCATTACCAAAAGCTTTCGGCTTCCCACCCCTAAGGACCAAATAGCCTTTAGTTACCACAATAATAAGATTGTGTTCACTAAAACTGGTTTGAGCCACCCTAACCTCCTGAATATTTTTGTATATGGGGGCTGAAATTACGACATAGTCTATAGTGGAACTGCAACCTCTACCAAAGAAAGATGGTATCGCCTCTTTTTCTTCCCCCGGCTGTAGACAGTACAAATTATTGTTTGCTAATAAACTATCCAGATGGGTGCCTTGCCTTGAATGTTCAAATTGGGCCATTGGTGGCGAAACTTCATCGAACTCCCTCTCTATCACACAGTTTAATTTACATCGATGAATATTAAAATGACCCATTATGACTAGATCCTAGGGAGTATGTCTCCCCTGTGCAAGTTCCTCTAAGAAGACATCGAGACCAATCAAATGTTTACTCTCGAAATCTATACAAAAGAAGTTATAAAAATTAACAATCACCAATGTTTCCCCACTTAAAAAGGTCAGTTCTACTGCTAAAATGTGTGGCGGTGAGCTGGGGAGACCCTTAATGGTACAGGATAATTTAAGAGAAATTAGGGTGAGTAAACCACCCTTCGCTTTACCAGCAATAGAGGGTGAGGCAGCTTTAAAAAAAGGGGCAAAGCCATCCATTACAAAAGAATCAGAAGTATCCCAGGTCTCTTGGAGTGCAATGATTTGGACCTCCCTTATTACCATCGACCACTGATCATCATCTTTTTTTGCCTTCAAACCAGCAATATTCCATGTCATAAGCATACATGCCAAGGGATCTGTCACGTTGTCACATAGTGACTCTAGCGGACCAATCGGTTGTACTCTTACTGAATGACTTGAACCAACTATGGTCGCTGAAGGAATTTGCTGTCAATCTACACTGCCCAGGTCCCTTAGTGGAGAAAATCTATTTGAAAGTGGAATTATTATGGTCCTGGCAGGGCTGACTTCCTTGGTAGGGCTTACTTCATTGTTTAATGAGCTACAGAAGATTTTTTTTAAAAGAGGTGGCCTATATGAAACCAAACGTGGCCAAAGAGGTCAAGTGGTTTGACCAGGCTTGCAAACAGGCAAAGTGCTCCTAGAGATCAGCTGTCATGGGCGGTGACAAGATTCTAATTGCCGAAGCCAGGTGTAATTACGCTTCCCTGAGGTTAGCCAAAAGGAACTGGGATAACAAAATTTGGCAAGACATGCTTGTTGCTGTTATAATTAATTATAATCGATCTTTTTGACACTTAGTAGCCCAATTCAATCTGATAGATGGGTATCTATCTCAGTTCTCTGAATTATATGCTGCAAAAGATATTAATGAGCTGTTATCGAATGGAAATCAGGCGACTGTTATTGAATCGTCACCTACAGTTAACATAGAAGTTGCTGATTCAGATATCTTTAGCATTAAAGACACAGCCAGAGAAATCAACTTTTTTAAATCAGCCAAGGCATCTGGGCCTGATAAAAATCCCAGAGGCCTGTAAAAAGCACGGCCACTAGTCTGGACAAGTTACATAAATCTACTGTCAAATGCAATAGCAGCAGGGGGGAGATACCAAAATCTTGGAGAGGACCTGAAATCATAAAAAAAAAAATTTAAAAGGTTGGTGCATGTGTTCCCTTCAACTGAAAAGGCCAATCAGTCTAGTTGATAATCTATAGAAGATATTTGCAAGTCAAATCTTAGATAGATTATTAGACATTGTGGATTCTAATAAAATCATGTCCTCTCTTCAAGCTGGTTTTCGTCCAAAGACCAGTACTTCTGATCAGATTTTTATACTTTCAACGTTACACTGGAAATACGTCTTACTTAAACCAAAGCTCTGTGTGGCGTTTGTAGATCTTAGAGCCGCATTTGATCCTAATCCACCTAACAACTTGAGGAGAGTTCTGACAAACATGGGGGTCCCTGGATATTTGATCCAGCTTATCATTAAACTTGATACAATGAACTTTGACCAAGTTCGATGTAGTAGTAAGGGTGAATTAACAGAACATATACCTATCGAGCGCGGTGTGCGACAGGAGTGCGTTCTTGCACCAAATTATTCACCCTATATATGAATGATATAGTGGGTATATTGTTGAACTGTAGAAATTACTCTCCTGTTTTGAGCAATAGAAAGGTTTCTATCCTTTTGTTTGTGAATGACTCTCTCCTTATTTCCAAAAAAACATTTGAGGCTCCTGCTACTAATCGACAATTTTCTAGGGTTTTTCACCTCTAGAGACCTGGAGCTCAACATAAATAAGACAAAATATATGGTGTTTGGCAAGGGAGTGGTCATCCATGTTGGTGGTGAAGCAGGGTACATAGTTATGACTATTTGTGGGCAAAACTAATGGACAGGACAATTCACCAAGAGTGCAATGCTAACTGAACATAGATTGAATGCTATTATCAGATAGTACAAGCAAAGGAGCTCTCATTCTATTTCACCGGCCCTAGAAGTATACCATGCCAAGGCACAAGGTGCTGCGCTCCATGGTTCCCACATCTGGGGCTGCACTGATGTCCATTCATTATCTATTGCCAAAAAGAAATTCGTGAGGAAGTTCTCATCCCACTATATTTTGACCTAGAACTAAAAAGATTTACCGACTTAGCCAAATTTAAACCTTTAGCGTATTGGGTCTGTCTCTGGTCCACACCTGAACTAAGTGATTGCAGAGACTAACTTAAAGACCGATTAATTGTTGCGGTGGAAAGTAGTACCCTTGGTCAAATGTGTTTTTTGATTGGTTTAACAGGCTAGGTTTACAAAGTTTATGAGATGTGCCGCATACTGTATGTAAAGCTGATCTTAATTGCTTAACATGTTATTGGACATGTATTCACAAATGTTACACAAACAACGGGTTAAATGGATCTTAGACTAACATGTTCTTGGATTTTTTATTGTTTAAACCATTTCTAGATTCAGTCTCTACACCCCTAGCTAAAAGTTTGTATGTTCGGTTCCTGTCCTTTTCCCCTGAGCTGGCGCACAATGGGCTGCCTGCGCCAACGCAGGCACCTTTGCACCATGGTGCAAGGGTGCCTGCGTTGCGGGGATGTTTATTATTGTACAGAAAGGGAGACCTTCCTCTACAAAATATTCACAAGAGGTTTTTTCCCTTTCTATGTGTGCTGCAGAATGCAGCACACATAGAAAAAGGAAAAACAAGGAGAAATAAAGATATTTCTCCCCGTTGCGCCTCCCTTACGCCTCCCCTGGGGAGGCGTAAGCTTTTGGCACTGCCTCATATTTACGATTTCTCATAAATCTGGAGTAGGGTCAAAAGGCCATGGATGTTGCTGGGAACGCCCCCAGCAACACCTATTGCACGCCCCTTTAACGCAGAACACTGTGTTAAAGGAACTGATATTTATCAGGCAGCATTAAGCCAAAAAAGTGGCTTAGTGCTGCCTGATAAATATCACACAGGCTTCTGCGCCACGGAACGTCACAAAAAGTGACATTTTCCGATGGCGCAAGGGGCCTCATAAATGAGGCCCTCGGTTTCTAGTTTTTTCCCATCCTGCGGTTTGGACTGCAAGACTGAGACACACATAATGTTTTTCTGTCCAGAGTACCTTGTGTCTTGCCGCAAATGAATTCGTCCAATTTGTCAGAACTTGGGATTGACCAGATATCTTGCAGCTCAGCAAATTTCGAAAATCTATACATTTCTTGTAATTGTCTTCGCTGTTAATAGATTTCTACAGGCCGTTTGGTACAAGCATAGTAAAACTCTAACAGTAGTAGTGTAGTGATTTATGTTTTTGTTCTGAATATTTTCTGAATATTCTTTGATCATAAATCAGTGTCAAATGTATCTTTTTAGATTTGTATGAGATTTTAAACTGTTGATCATGCTGCTCTTTTTGCGCTATGGCTATTCTTGCCCTGATTGTTTCTAGGAATTGAATGTGTATTTATTAAGATTTTATGGTTGAACAGACAGTTTTAAAATGATAAGCTGATATGGGCATGTGCTGTTTTATATTTGTATTTTATAACCATTGTACTGTTTATGTATACTTTGATGGCTCATGGACACCGAATAAGTATATAAAGTACTACTCGTACTCCTCTTTTGGCCCTCAACCTACCATAGAAGACCTTTCAGGTGCCTTCACAGGCCCCCACCCTGGGCCAAAGTTCTCTTAGGTAACTTTACCTGCATCACTAACTATGATTGACATTAAATCTGGTTCCTCACTAGGTCCCTGGCCCCATTTTCCTTTCCTTGCTTTGCGCCTACTTTGAGTGTATATCTGACCCAAATCTTCAATTCATCTTCAAAGATAGCAGTACACATATGTAGATTTGTGGAGGGAAGTCCTAATCCTCCTGTTAGCAAAGAAAGCAGGACTTAATGTGTCCACGTTATCAAATTACCGTCCTATCTCACTGCTGCTATTTATGGCTAAAGTCCTTGAGAGATTAGCCAATCTGCAATTGATGACTTTTGTGGAAGAATAATGAGTTACTGGACCCCTCCCAGATAGGCTTCAGAGAAAAATATAGCACTGAGAGCACCCTGCTTGCTGTCCTGGACAACGTCACACTGGAGGTAGATCAGGACAAGGGAGTGGCCCTGATTATTTTAGATCTCTCTGTGGCATTCAATACTGTCTCTCATAGTCTGCTTATTAAGAGACTAAACAAGAGAGGTCTCCACTCTACTACTCGCCAATGGTTTGAATCCTTCTTGTGTAATAAATGACAATCTGTCCAGTTAGACATATGTAGTTCATCCCCTTATGGTTCAAAATGCGGTGCTAGGGCTTTGACATTTGCTCTTATGCTGATGACACCCAGTTGAACATCTTTATAGGTGAAAATCAGTCAAAGACCAAGAAAAACGTAGCAGGCTGTTTCTTGGCCAGTTGGATGACCGCACATAGTTTAAAACTCAACACAGAAAAAAAATTAGATTCTGCTGTTCGGCGGAGCTGAACATATTCAGGATGATTCTTGGTGGCCTTCCTTGCTAGGTATTGCACAGGAACCCGAGAAAAACACAAAAAATCTATGAACTATTATTGATTGTTCACTATCCATGCAAGACCAATGAATTGCCACATGCTGTAAATGCTTCGGTTTACTAAAACTGCTTAAAAAACTGTGCAGATTCATCTTGGCTGACTGGCCCTGTAATGTAGTCCAGGCTTTAACTGTTAGTCATCTGGGCTGTGGAAATGTTTTGTATATGGACTGGCAGACTATCCGTTTAGGCTGTTGAGATGATTCAAAATGCTGCTGCAAAACTTATCTGCAATTAAGACACACATAGTTCTGTTCCCACATGCTAGAAAACTCGGCACTGACTGCCCACATGCAAAAGAGCTAAGTTTAAGCTTTTCTATCATACTCGCAGGGCTTCGCCCAAATCTGGCCCTTTGTTTCTTAGCAGAAGTTTGGATTCTACCAACCTTCAAGAAATTTAAGATCAACAAACCTTGTCCTAGCCATAACAAAAAGGATTAAGTGGGCCAGGACAAGTGGTCGCTTATTTACCCACTGGGCAGCAGCTCACTGGAATACTCTCCCTTTGGATCCCCACCTTACCAAGGATTATCTCGTATTCAGGACAAAACTGAAAACATGGTTTTTCCCGGTCTGATGCACCCGCACCTTCTGTTCCGCTCTGCTTTCCTACTGACTATGCATATGGCAGTCTCAGCGCCCTGATATCACTTTGTGGATGATTGTTAACATGCTATAATAACTTTAAATAAATAGTTAATAAATAACATACCTGCCCAGGCTCTAATCGTGGAGGCTGCAGCTACCAGCCTTGCGATAGATTGTAAAGCCAGCAGGTCTGGTCTAGAAGAGATCTTGGCTAATGCAGAGCATGAAATGGGGCAAGCTGTGGACATCAGCAGTGGAAGATCATTGCTGTCCCTGTGCAGGTCTGGTCCAGGCACTTCAAGCCCCCAGAGCAAAGAGGATCAAACCCGGTTGATGGATGAAGGCACTGGGACTAATGTGCTAGCTTAGAATAATCTGGATAGTGGAGGGTTGGCTGCAAGCAGAGAGAAGGGCTCGAAGCTCTTGGCATGAGGGGTTCAGTGATAATAACCCTGGAGCAAATAGCTCTAGAAATAACCAAAACCTGATCCTCTCTCTGGAGGGAGGAGCTATGTTTACTACCTGACCAATGGGTCAGAGTCCACCCATCTCAGCCCCAGCTCAAGCGAGGATGAAGCTGGTGCCTTCCTTTCTGAGGCTAGTGAAAGCAGTTTCTCCACGGCACCAGAGGCCACAGTTGAGAGACAGAAACAGAAGAGGCCAAAAAGAAAACCAGCTGCATCTGCATCAAAATTAGGATAACCCCTTGCGTGCTGCCGTCGACCGTTGGTCGACGGCAGCACTACCTCCCTAGTGCTGCCGTCGACCAATGGCCAACGGAGCCCAACCCACTCTTTAGAACGCCCGCACCGCGGCGGAAAAACCACAGCGGTTATTGCGTTAAAGAAGATAAGGTTCAAGTTGTTAAAGAGAAAAGTTTTAAACCCTAGGTAAAAGATAAAAAAAGGACACATGAGTGAGAGACCCAAAAGTAAGGACAAGTTGGTAGTTTTGAAATGTTATAGGTTCGATAAAACAGGTCACTTAGCCTACGATAATAGATGTCCTGCATTTAACTATGTTTTTTCAGGTGTAAAAAAAGGAACATTTTTCTAGTGTATGCAAAATTAAACTTGCACCTAGAGTAAAAAAGGTGGAAGTGTATGAAGAGAGTAATTCTGATTCTACTCCTGATGATTTTGAGTGTGGACACATTGTTGTTCAGGTTCAAGATTCCACACAAAAAAATAATTGTCCTTTTGACGAAATTGTTATTGATGGTGAATCCACAAGAGTTCTTTTAGATTCTGGTGCGAAAATACCTATTGTTTCAAGTGGATTTTACAATTCAAAACTTAAAAATAAAATTAATCTTTTAAAACCAGATATCATTCCCTTAGCCTATGGGGGTGAGCCCATTACACTGCATGGATATTTCTTGGGAACAATCGAATACACAAATAGATTGATTGCAGGAAAGATTTATTTATAAAAAAAGGAGACAGTATAATTAGTTGGCTACACCAAGGGGATTTAGGAGTATATCTAGATCCCAATTCTGATCCTCCCATACTCGGTAAGGATAACTTGTCTGTTATTCAAAAGTCTAATGTTTTACCTGTCATCGAGAGGTCTAATAATGATGAATTTGTTCAGTCCCTCACTAAAGAATTTCCTGATGTCTTTAAACAAGGCCTAGGTTGTTTAAAGGGATATGAACACAAAATAAAATTAAAAAGCAATTCCATTCCTGTTTGTTGTGAGATAAGAAATGCTCCATTGTCAGTCAGAGATGATATGGAAAGGGAGATAAATAAACTAAAGGACACTGGAATAATAGAAGAAGTTGAGGGCATGGAATGGTTGGCTCCAGTGGTGGCTGTGCGGAAACTGAATGGTGACTTGCGTCTATGCATAGACTTGCGCCAATTAAACAAGAATGTCATAGTGGATAGATATCCTCTTCTGAATATAAATGAACTTTTAGTTTTACTGGGTGGTGCTAAGGTATTAAGTACTATCGACCTGACGTCCGCATATCATCAAATAGAGTTGAAGCAAACTTGCAGGGATCTAACGGCATTCATCACGTCATTTGGTACCTTTAGGTTCAAGAGAATGCTGTTTTGTCTTGTCTCGGCTTCCTCAGTGTTCCAACGAGTCATGGAAATTGTTTTGAAAGATTTGCCTGGAGTTTGCATCTATCAAAATGACATATTGATATTTGCCGATGACATTAGTGATCATGATGTTCGTTTGAAAGCTGTCCTTCATTGCTTAAGTGAATGTAATCTAACTATAAAAAGGGAGAAATGTAAATTTCGATCAGATTCTATAAAATGTTTAGGTCACAAAATAGATGGTAATGGAGTTAAACCAAAAGATGACATGGTGGATGCAATTCACAAAATTAGTTCTCCTTCTAACAAGGAAGAATTAATGACATTTTAGGCATGGTGGAGTACTATGCCAAATTTGTGAAAAATGTTGCTGAAGTAACATCAAATATGAGATATTTGTTGAGGAACGGTGTGTGTTATAATTGGTCTTGTGAATGTGAAAATGCATTTTTAAAGGTAAAGGAAAGTTTAAAAAGTGCTCCTTCTTTGCAAAGTTTTGATACAAGACTCAAGCCAATACTTACCATAGATGCCAGCGAAAAGGGTCTAGGTGCTGTATTGCAACAACAAGATTCATCAAGAGTGAAGACCATTATGTTTTTGTCTCGCAGTTTGAGAGATCCAGAGACAAGGTATTCTGTTGTGGAAAGAGAATCCTTAGCTGTCTTTAGGGCGATAAAAAAGCTAAAGAAGTTTTTATGGGGAGTGGACTTTGAAGTTAGGACAGATCATAAACCTTTGGTTGAGATTTTTGATAAGAAAAGGTTTAGACTTGATTTCAGGTCGCATTACCAAGTGGATCATGGGTTTGCAGAAATATTCATTTTCTATGAAACATATTCCAGGGGTAGAGAACAAAATAGCAGATGTTCTTTCACGTCTTGTTTCACTTGAAAACTGTGAAGGCGATGATGTAGGGTTTGATAAGGGTTGTATGATGTTACAACGCGATCCAAAAGATCACGGTACATCACAACGCATCTTTTACAAACAAAGTCGTTACCACGACTTGCGCTGTAGATGTTACAACGCGATCCAAAAGATCACGGTACATCACAACGCATCTTTTACAAAGCAAGTCGTTACCACGACTTGCGCTGTAGGGTGCTGGACTTAGGAATAGTAAGATTTACTATTCCAACTCCAGCCTACGTACAGTAGGGAAGGTGTTGGAATAGTAAATGTACTATTCCTTAGTCTAGAGCGCCCTCCAGCGCAAGTTGTGGTAACGACTTGCGTTGTAAAAGATGCATCGTAACGGCACCGCAGTGTTTTGAACGCGGTATAAAGGCTGTTTACCTTGATAATGATTGGGTATGTGTGTTGGACCAGGCACATGTAACTGAAGATAGATGGTCTAATGTAGTTGCGCAAGATGTGACTTTAACAGAAGTTATATCTTTGCTGCGTAGTAACTGGAAAAGTGCTAAATTGTGATCAGAACCCACGAGTCCATTTTGTTATGTGAGACATGAGTTGTCAGTAGATAAAGAATTGCTATTTCGTGGCACGAGATTAGTTCCTCCCATTAGTCTCAGGAAAGAATTAGTAGATGTGGCTCATGTTACGCATACTGGCATCACCAAAACAAAAGAGAGATTACGTAGTACTTATTGGTGGCCTGCAATGGATAAGTTTATAGAAAGAGAAATACATGAATGTGTTCCATGTTGTTTAAGTGATAAATCTAAATCTCCTAGAGTACAACCGATGATGATGAGGAGGCGTCCTAAACGTTAATGGGATGACATTGCCTTGGATATTTTGGGTCCAATTCGTAACAATGGATCTCAAAGCTTTCTTTTGGTAATTATGGATATGTAGTCTCGGTGGCCAGAAGTGTTTTTCTCATCTAACATTGAAACTGGAAGTGTCATTAAATGTCATAAGGAGTTGTTTTCTAGAGAAGGAAAGCCAGGAACAAATCTTAACTGATAATGGTGTGCAGTTAGTTTCCAAAGAAACGGAGGATTTTCTTCTTCCCAGTGGCACTTCCCACAAGACTAGTGCTCTATATCATCCAGAGGCAAATGGGATGATTGAGAGGTTCAACAGAGTATTTAAAGAGACCATTATGTTAGCTAAATCTTTGTTTATTGATTGGAAATGTGAAGTGTGCAAAAAAATGGAGGAGTACAGATTAACTCCTCATTCTACAACTGGTAAGACCCCTTTCTTGCTATTTCGTGGCAGAATTCCAAACACAAATCTAGAACCATATTGGGTCAATAATCATTGCAGATCAAAAGGTAGGAATGAAGATGTCAATAAGGAAGAATTACAGTCGGGAGAGGAATTTAAAGCTCTGCAAAGGAAAAATTATTTTGTTTTGAAAATCTTGGTCAAGAACATTGTGGTAAAGGTGGCTGATTGGGTGGCTATTAAGCGTCCAGGTGTATTTGGTGGTAATACTGCTAAATATCTAAAACCTATGTTGGACATTAAGGTTTTTAATAATGCAGTGAAGACACAAGACCACCGTATATGGAACCTTAATAGGGTGGTTATTGTGAGAGGAAAAATCGGTGATCAGTGCAAGGAAGTGAATGGTGGTTTAAGCTCACTTGATCCTTCTCCTTGTAGAGGCAGTGACTAGCATATGGAGAATGAAAGAGCGCAAAGTCGTCGTTCTCTGAGGTCTATTAAACGTCCGAAATATCTTGATGATTATTCATAATTTCTGCATGTTTATCTATATATATAAAAACGAAAGTATGTCTGTTTGTCCTTTATGCATTCCACCATTTATCTGATCGGCATGAAACTTTGGGAAGTTGTTGAGTACACTCCCGCGAAGGTTTCCGGCAAAAAAAAAAAAACCTAAATAAAAAAAAAAAATTGTTAAAAGTTGTTGAGTACACTCCCGCGAAAGTTTCTGGCAAAAGGACAATCGCTGCAAGTGTGTGGACTAGATTTGGAGAATCCGTGCTTCTCACATGGACCACTGTATGTGGCCAGCTCATGCATCAGAAAACCTTCTGATTTATTTGTGTACGCACCAGACAGAAAAACAAAAAATACTGTGTATCCACAAGTACTCGAATAAATAAACAGAATTAAAACAACACTTTAAAATGTTTTCCATATTAAAATGAATACGTTTCAATAAAAATGACACAATGTAAATTGAATGTTATCATAACAAGTTTTTTTTAATTTCCTTTCTTCTGAGATCGCAGCAACGCGCGACGGGTAAGCTAGTATGTATATTATAAAATCGGAAATATGTTCTTAGTTTATTGTTATTGATTAAAATGGTATATGTATATAGTTTTTCAAAGGAGGGAGATGTGTGATATCCTACAATACCTCTGTTGTCTTGCACATGTTATAATTACATCACCAATTTGTAATGTCATTAGGTCATAGTGTGGTTGTTGAAGGGACTTAAAGAATGCTAGATCATGCTGACTTCTGAAACTGATGGATGGGATCCTTTGATATGAATAAACTTCATCGACAACCTTCAACTGCTTTTTTATTCTTATGATAAAATACCACAAATGGGCCTCTTACACCACTAACTTAGAACACTGCTGGAACTGAGGACCTTCTGCTTTAAGAAGGACTGTGCTTTAGGAGGGACTGCCACTTTGCGGAACTGCTTTTCTGTGTTTGCCTGCTGCCTCTTGATGTGAGTGAGAAGGACTAGATCTACATCTCTACATCCCAGAACCTAAATGCTCTCCAAGGACTTGTTGGCTTGCCTCCTCTTTCTGAAGTCTCAGGGTTATCAAAGCCCTCACCTTCATCCTCAACTCAGCACCTTGTCTTCACTTGCTGAAAGTCTTGCTCTGTCAAGTGATGCCAATCCAGTACAGAGCTCTTGGAAGTGAGTTTAAAGTGCTGCATTTAGCAGAACCTGCTCATTGACGCTGTTGCGATGATCAGAACTGATGAATCTCCTGCTGCGAGATCGGAATTAACGCATCACCACTGTTGCAGGGGTCAGATTGGGGCATCGCACTTGGTACTGCCACATCGCCTCCGGAACCACAGCATCAGAACCAATGCATTGCCCCCACTGTTTGGATAAGATCGACACATCACCTTTCAGGCTTGGAGCAACCCCATACATCAAACATGGAACTGCCACACTACGGCACCAGTGCTTTCCTTACAGAACTGCTGTATCACCACAGTTGAGTGGAGTAATCCAGTGCAACCTTCCAACAGCGTGGGGATCACGTAAACATCAACAAAACATCGTTCGACTCTGGCCTGCATCTCGTGCTAGGATCAAAGTACTTTTGCTCAGCGGGCACTGCTGGGGTCCCATAGCTGGCCTGCGCTTTTTCCCGGGTGGCCTGAACTCTTGACTTTGTCCCAGTCCAGCACAACCCTTTAACTCTTTGAGCGCTATTTATTTCTTAGCGCAATTTTTACATTTAATCTCTACAAATTAATATCTCGACTTCTAATGATTGAATGTTTGTCATTTTGGTCTTGTTTTATTTATAAAATTATTCTCTATTTTTCTAAGCTGGTGTTGAGTCTTTTTGCGGAGTTTACATTGTGTTACTGTTTGATGTGTTGCACAAATACTTTACAAATTGCTTCTTAAGTTAAGACTGACTGCTTTGCGCCAAGCAACCAGAGGGTGAACACAGGTTAATTTAAAGCATGTTACTAACTTACCCTGGATAGGAATGTGGTTCCCGCTTGGACAGGGTGCATATCTCTGCCAACCAGAAACCCAATTTCTAATAACATGTGTCATTACCATCTCACGCTGTCAAATGAAATCCGTTGTATCATAAATAACACTGTAAAGGACTAACATATTTGGAAATAGAACTAGAACCACCGCTCTTTAAAAAAGGCCTTAGTATCAGGGATAAATTAATACTCACACTCCCCGTATAAAATAACTGGAAAGGTTGATCTGTGTACATTATGGGTACTAGCTAAGGTGTCCGGCCATTGTCCCTGTAGAGAATGTTGTGTCTGTCATCAGACAAAAGCCTCTAAAGAAGGCAATGTGAGACTACTGACCAAATGGGAACAAAGAAAGTTTACCAGTTGCAAGAGCTTTTATTGCGATCTACCTACTGAAAAGTCATTATATACTTGGATATGTAGATATGATCACTAGAATGGCATCATCACAACCAAGCTAGTCACACATTTTAATGAGAAACGCTGTTCACCAGACTTGAGATCATGAAGAGCATCCACCCTCGGATCCCTGCCAGCATCACATATTCAACAGAGTAGGCATCACCATCGCCTCCGAACTCTGCCAAATCATCAACTGCTTCATCAACTCCGCCACCTTCCCAGAAGACTGGAAACATGCAGAGATCAACCCCTTGCTGAAGAAACCCTTTGCCGATCCAACAGACCTCAAGAGCTTCAGACCCATCTTGCTTTTCCACTTCCCAGGGTCATCGAAAAGGCCATGAACGCCCAACTCTCTGAGTTCATAGAAGGAAACCACATCCTAGACCTTTCCCAATCTGGCTTTTGAAGCTACCACAGCACCAAGACCTCCCTCCCTTCCGCAACAGATGACATCCGCACCCTCCTACTCCAAGGCAAAACTGCAGCGCTCATCCTCATAACCTCTCGGCCACCTCACCACATCCTATGCACAAGACTCCACAAAGATGGCATCCGTGACAAAGCCCTCCTTCCTCACAGGTCGAAAACAGAGAGTCAGACTACCTCTATTCCTCTCAGAACCTGCAGCAATCAGATAGCTCCTCAGGGCTCCTCCCTTAGCCTACATGACCTTGCTCGCAGCCATTGTCAGGAACAATGGACTCAGCATTGTTTGCTATGCTGATGACACCCAGCTGACTCTCTCGCTCACCAACGAACCAACAGTCGCCAAGGACAAATTTCACAACGGGATGAAGGCCGTCTCCGCCTGGATGAAGAACAGCTGCCTCAAGCTTAACTCAGAGAAGACTGAAGTCCTCATCATTGGCTCCACCCCCTCCACCAGGAATGACTCCTGGTGGCCTGCAGCACTTGCGATCGCCCCACACCCACAAACCACATGCAAAACCTCGTCATCATCCTGGACTCCTCGCTCACCATGACAGCAACATCAACTCCATCTCATCATCTTGCTTCCACACTCTGCATCTGCTCTGAAAAACCTTCAAATGTATCCCTGCCGAGTCCAGTGAGATGGTCACCCACAAACTCATCAGCAGCAGAATCGACTACAGCAATGCACTCTATGCCGGCATAACCAGGAAATCCTCAAGAAACCGCAGAACATCCAGAACGTTTCTGCCCGACTCATCCTCAACATCCCCCACTGCAACCACATCACCAGCCACCTAAATGACCTCCACTGGCTCCCAGTCAACAAAAGATGTACCTTCAAGCTCCTCACACATGCCTAAAAAACCCTACACGACGCGGGACCGGTGTTTCTGTACCGCCGCCTCGCATTTCACATGCCAACCGGAGACATCCACTCTGCCCAACTGGCACTGGCTACCGTTCAACATATCTACAAAACCACAGTGGGAGGAAGTTTCTTCTCCTACCTCGCAGCGGAGCCCTGGAACACGCTGCTTCTCCACCTCAGGCAATCACCGTCACTGCCTCAATTCACGAAAGATCTCAAAATCTCTTTGACTGAACCACAGTGCCTTGAACAACCTGTAGCTCTTACACCCCTAGCGCCTTGAGACCCTTAAGAGTGAGTAGTCACACTTTACAAGCCTTTGGTTGATTGATTGATTGATTGACTAATTCTACAGCACAATTTTAGGGAACAAAATATGTTGAAAATAACAATCAACAAATATTGTTATTGAAAGTACAACACTGCATTTTTAGATTGGCCACAGCCCACGCAGGCCTGAATGTCAAAACAAAATGGCATAGTTTGATCAGATAAGGTACACATCTTTAAATAACTCCTTTACTCTGAATCAGATTAATACCACCAGCCTATGATTGTTGCTATATGCATGAAATCTGGGCCCAATCATTTGATGTTTCTCTAGCAATCCTTCGACTATGGACACAGTACCACCTTGTAGAAATGAGAATTTTATTTGAAAAATGTATTTTGATGGGATTCAATGACATCTCGTCAGTGTGCCACATTTTGTAATATATTACCACTTACTTCTTTGAAAGCATGCGTCTATATTATTTTTGACATAGAAAACACCCAAATGTTGCAGGCATCCACTACTTAAATCTTTTCAAATTATATGGCCAAGAGGCAATTTACCCGTATAGTCTGTATGACCACTGACTGCAGTTCAAGCAACCTACAACATTTGCGTCAATTTCTATGGAATTCTATCTGCAATGCAATCAATTTACGTCCAAATAATTTACATTGTTATAACATTTGGGTTAATTTCCATAAAATTCACTGGTGGGAAAATGCCTGAGGTTGTGATGCCTACAGCTATGTCCTGCATCACACTGTTACACTATTGTTTCATATTTGAGTTGAATTATTTTTGTGGTGTGATTTCCACGTTTTGACTGTTTTGGCACCTCTTAATGCTTTACACATTTTCAGTAAATTAAGCCTGTCTTCTTGTTTTCCCTAAAAATACATAGGATCTGCAATTTTGTTGGAAAACATAAACTAAGGGATTGGTGTCTAGACTGATTTCGGACTCCCCCACAGGATATGTCAGCCTATAGACCAGCTAGCTCACAGTGCCACCATAAGCCCCCGAGCCTTGAGGAGACTTTTTTTTAAAGCTTTATTTATAACTATCACAAGGAAAATAAAAGAAAAAGCAAAAATACTATACAAGACTGTAATGCCCAAGACAATAATGCAGTTGTGGTCCATGTGCATACATAGGAACTAACGCATAATACAACATCGTCTGTCCTGAACAAGTCCATCTTATCATGAACAATAATTGTGCTTTATGGTAAGAATGTCTATACACTTCATCCTACTATATTCTCAGTTGGGGAGTCTTGTCCAGTCTGTGAGCTCACTGATATTTGTTCTAGCAGGTAGGATTGAAAGGGCTGCCATATATTAAGTGGTCTGAATGCTGGGGGTTGCAGCTGGGCATATAGTTCGCTCTTAGTGTTGCAGTATTACATGCTGAACATCCAGTCTTTCAACGATGGTGAATGTTTACTCTCCCAGTGTAATGCGACCTCTCTCTTGGCCAACAATAATGCTAGTGCACAAAAGCACTGAGAAGACTTGGGGATGTCATGTACATGTCCCAGCAATGCCTGTAGGGGTGTGGGAGAAATGTTCAGGTCAGTCATGCAGGATAATTTGTCAAAATACCCAGTCCAAAATTAGGCCACCGTATCACATGTCCATGCCATATGTGCAAAGTCTGCCATCGGGGAGCAGCATCGAGGGCATTTGTGTGGGCGTGCATGGTCCATTCGGTGTACCTTGGTGTTGCTGATGTATGCCCGCCATAAGAACTTAAAGTGTAATATTTTATGCTTATGGTTAAAGGAGGCTTTGCGTTTTTGATCACAACAAAAACGCCACTGAAAATCCGTGAGGGGTTGACCCAGGTCCTGTTCCCATGCTGTTCGTATCCCAGCATCCCTATTTGGAAGCATTGCAATGGCGGCCCTGTACATACTTGACATCAGATGTTCCCCACCACTGTCCATGATAAGTAGCGTCAATGCGGGGAAGTCAGGTGGTTCTAAGGGGTAGCTTGGGATTCCATGACCTTAGTGCCCCCTGCAGCCTGCATAGTATAAACTGATCCATAAATGGGGCCTCCCTAAATTGAACATCCTCGACACGAGAAAATATGTGTCCGCTGGGGAATACATCCCAAAATGTAGCCAGATTTAATTTAGACAAGGTACGCTGCATCGTTGCCTCCTGGGTGATGGGCACCCAGAGGTTCCTTGCTAAGGGAAGTGCCGGAGAATAGAGGAGTTGTGCCCCGGTCAGCCGGATAAGTTGTTTCCAGGCCCAGCTGGTCATGGACAATGTCTGAAGGTCCTGTGGCTCTCACGCCAGGCCAATCAGTAAAAGTGCCACCAGGGGAGTGGGATGAGAGAGATCGGCCTATGGTTGCAAAATAATGGAGCGAGAGTCAAAATGGAACCAGTGCCTCGAAAACTACACTGTGCAACCAAATAATAAATACGAAAATTCGGGATTCCAAACCCGCCCCGCTCGTATGGCAATGTCAAGGAATCCCAGCTAACTCTGGTTTGTCTGCCACCCCACACCAGTCCTATTAAATGGGAACGGAGTGTGGTAGAGAAGCCCTTATACAAAGGTATTGGTATGTTCTAGAAGAGATATAAGAACTGTGGTAGAAGAACTATTTTAATCAGGCTGATTCTTCCCACCATAGCTAGCGGTAATTTAAACAAGCGTTTGATCTTGTCGCTCAATTTCTCCATTGCTGGGCCATAATTGAGTTGGAGAGTTTTCACCGGGTCCTTGTGAATATGAATGCCTAAATTTTTAACTGAGCCGTCACACCATTTTAATGGGAACTCTGTGTTCCGGTCACAGAGGGCCTCGGTCAGAGGGAAGACCTTGGATTTTCACCAATGTGCAAGCCCGACAGGGCACTATACCGGGTAATCTCTCAAAGAATGGGCCCCAGTTTTTCATCTGGATGCCTCACATAAATAATGATATCATCTGCCTATAGTGTAATCAATAAATGGCCCATCTTGAACTGTATGCCCCTGTGAAAGTGATTGTCTTGGAGATGACGTACGAGAAGGTCCACTGCTATCACAAATAGTAGCGGGGACAGTGGATGTCCAGCCAGGCCCCCCGCGAGGGCGTGAAGGAGGCTGTTAAGGAACCATACAGCCACACACGTGCCGATGGGCGCATGCCTAGCAGGGATACCACTGATATAAACCTCAGTGGCATCCCCAGTATAGTCAGTGTGGTATAAATGAAGGACCATTCCAATGAATTGAAAGCCTTTTCGGTGTCCAAGAGGACTGCCGCCGCTGGGACCGAGGGTGCAATCCTCTGAAGGGTAGCGAACAGTGTACGCAGATTTAGTTTGGTAGATCATTACGGGATGGAGTCAGCCTGGGCCGGGGATATCATTTGGTCAACAATCAAGGGCAGCCTGGTGGCTAACATTTTTGCCAAAATTATGTAGTCAATATTCAATAATGAGAGGGGTCTATATGAGCCGCACTGTAGGGGGTCTTTGCCTGCCTTAGGGAGAAGTGTGATTACTGTTTCTCACACTGTCAGTGGGAGTTGACCGGAGTCTATGGCTTCCTGATAAACGTCAATGAGATGAGGGGCCAGTGTTTCTTGAATGGCTTATAAAAGCAGCCAAAGAACCCATCAAGACCAGGCACTTTTGAGCCACCCATGGCTTCTATTGCTTGGACAACATCTTCTCCTGTGAAGGGTTCTGCCAAGAAGTCCATAGGGGCATCCTCGAGCCAAAGCAGTGCCACTTCCTCCAGGTAACTATTACTGGACGAGGAAACCTTAGAAGTGTACAGGTCTTTGTAATACGATGATACCCTGTCATCTATGCCCGCACAGTCTGAGATAGGCTTTCCATTGGTACTCAGTAAGCGCGTAATGTTTGTTTGACCCCTGATGAGTTGTATAAGCCTAGCTAGCGTACGCCCTGGGCCCCATCTTCCCCTTATACCCTGGCTACCAAGTGTTTCCCTAAAAAGTAGGATTCGTCTTCTGCCACTTCATGAAATTCGGCTAGTATTGCTGCCCGACACCGCAAACCAGATGCAGTCTGTGACATCACCTAGTCAGAATCTATTGCCGTGAATTGGGCTTCAAACCTTGACAGTGTACGTTATAAGTCTTTGAGTATCCCTGCGCCTTTTGAAATGCCCCCCTGTATGTACACTTTGAACGCTTCCCACAATGTGGACTTAGTTTTCACTGTGTCAGTGTTGATTACAAAATACTCTTAGATAGCTAATCTTAATCCCACCTCAAATACTGGGTGTCAGAGGGCCATCTACGGAAATCTCCTCTGTCTCACCATCCCTCATGTCCCAGGAACCTTCGAATGGAGGAAAACCGGGGCATGATCTGACAAAGTGTGTGAAAGGTGTCTAATCTCACATAGCCATGTAGTCACGCTTGGGGCAAGTAGCCAATAGTCCAGCCGGGTCCACGTGTTGTGAGGGGCAGAGTAGTGTGTGCATGCTGGTTTATCTAGATGCATATGACGCCAGGCGTTGGACAAATGATATGTTTCCCTCAAGCTAGTTAATGTACGCCTGGTCTTGGGCTTTGTATCTGGGGAAGTGGCTGTGCTGTCCAATCGTGGATTTAATAAAATATTTAAGTTAGCACCCATGCATATTTGTTCTGCCCCCATTCTGTCAATGCGGGAGTGGAGCTCCACAAAAAACTCTGGGTCATCAACATTAGGTGCATAGATGTTAACCAGGAGTATGGTGTTCCCCACGAACCACCCTTTCATCAACAAGTACCTGCCCGCCTGGTCTGCATATACCTTGACTGCTTTAAATGGCAGCTGCTTATGTATTAAAATTGAGGCCCCCCTTGCGTATGAGCTATAGCCTGCAAAATATTGTGTTGAACCCCAACTTGTGGCGAAGCCTGGAGAGGTATTAGGGGACAGATACAACTCCTGGAGGAAGGTGACGTCTACCTGGTGGCGCTGTAAATAATGCAATACTTGTTCGCGTTTGCGTGTATCATTGAGCCCACATACATTCCAGAACATCAGTGTTATGTTCTCAGAAATGTTAGTTCTACGTTCCATAATCCATACTTGAATCCAATCTGCGTTGTCAACCTATAGTGAAATTGTACAATTAGAGCATGAGTCCGAAAAGAAAAAATTGAAATAATTATGTTAACAGCCCAAACCCACCCTGTCCCCTGAAGGAATTGACCCGATTAGGGTCACCGGGGTCACTTACAAATACCTCTAAGTCTTCCATACAAAATGAAGAGTCGGTCAGACAGTAGAGAATACAAACCAATATCTGTTTATTCAGGTACACTCAGAGTGGAGTCCAGTCTGCCCAGTCGCTAGGAGTGCTGCAGAAGGACTGACATCAGCAAGCGTAAAGATACATTATATACATTCTAGTACCAATGAAAACATGCCCACAATGGACTTTTCCAAGCAGATGCAGCTAAACAAGGAAGTACAGAGGATAAGTATCGATTCTGAGGCCGGGCACACAGTATCTACTCAAGGTCACACTGCCCGTCCAACCACTAGACAAGTAGGAGAAGGCCTTTATCTAAAAGGAAAGGTATGTGCTAATAAGAACAGTGTATTCATTAGTGATTCAAAACCCAACCTCGGGGGAAAAGAAACTTAACAGAGGCCTTTCTTGTAAATGAAAAAGAATTAGTTTTGATTATGACTCAAAATGGCACCTACATAGAAAATGGAGCAGCAAATGCTAACTTACATAAAACAATACATAAGCATGACTTTTTCTATTCTCACAGACCCTCCTTTTAGCATGAGCTAAACATTTTCTAATAATAGCAAAAGGCATATAAATCAATAAAACAGAAAGGCATAGGTAAACTTCTTAGGAGCACTTCATATTGTCAGCATCAGAAAAGAAAGGGAGACCGTAAGGATGGAAGAAATCTCGAAAATGGCCTCATCCACCTGCATGAGGTCAACTATTTATTTCTGGACCATAATTGCAGCATTGGTGCCATGAATCAATATTTTCCCCTTAGGAATGAGAAGTGTTGTGCAATAAGAACCACAGAAGGGAAGGCAATGAACCAGCAAGAGACCAAGATCACAATAAAATAAATCACCTTTTCAAGGACACAACCCCAGCTGCCAAAAATAGACCAACTCCAGTTGCCACTTTCCATTCCTTTAACATTTTCTAGGATGTCTAAAATGTGTTGGGTAATATTTTTTCTCCATATTTGTCATCCAGAATACACTATGTTCTCCGAGCAGTATGCACACACCACCACTCTTAGCTAGGGTGAAATCGACTGCCTATCTAGTCTGCTCGGGATATATTCGCATACTTTCCAATTGGGTGATGATGCCACGCAAAGCTGCTACTGTAGAGTTAGACAATATTTGCAGCTTACATCCAAAATATTCTCTAGCTTTTTCACCCCTGGCCATAGCAGCACCACCAAATGTAATTATGGAGGAGAGAATGTATCCAAAAGTAATACTATTAATATAGTTATTGACTTCAAGATCTGTCACTCCTTCCAAAAATTCTTTGGTCAATGACCTTTTTGACATATCTCACCTTAGGCTTTGCGTGTTTGCAAGGTACACCCAAGGGCAGCACCATCCTAAGTGCCACATCATTCATACCATTATAAATATTAGATTTCATCCCATAAGACAGGAAGAACAAACCTGGGTGTGCATAAATCGGTCTATCATAGTCCACTGCAGAATGTTGGGAATACCACCCTAAAGTACTGGGGTCCTTTGTACTTACCAAAGAGTATGTGCCCTTACGCAATATAATCCCTGAACAATTGACATACAAGGTAGTGTCAGTAAAATTAATAATTAGACAACAAGCAGGGTAATACCCGGCTTCTCTGGGAGTTGTCATATCCTCATACTGGTAACCCACCAGAATTACATTCTGTTTTTCAATATAGAAGTTGTCACATTAAGTGTTGTTCTCATACCCCAGATAACCCAGGCCCCGTGGTTTTCTATGATATAGCCTAGGACTTGGATGGCCAAATCCAAATACTCCTTGCACTTCTATGAAGTCAAGGGGCCGAGTATAGGTATAATTAACAATTGACAATGGCTATGCTGTCCATAGACTAGTGACAGATTCAGTGGGTTAACAAGCAGTCCCTTCTCCAAAGAACCTCTTGTGTGTATCTAGAAACATGTTCCTTGGGGATGCCCTTTTTTTTGGGACTTGAAGACCAACGTTATCTTTACTATGTAAAGGTACACTTTGATCACTTTCTAAAACCCATGATAGCCCACAGAACATGATTAACAGCAAAATCACAAGGGCATACATGTTAACTTTTGTTTCCGGGTCCACTCTGCATTGTGCTGGGCAACAAGAATCACTGGCTGCTCTTCCTCGGCAACCATTCTACCAAAGGGATGCATAGCGAATGATGAAATGGGGGCAAAATACAAAGAAATATATGAGTTCCCAGTGTCCTTCAGAGCCTTGCTGGTACAGGCTCCTATTGTTTATCAAGATGTTGGCACTCTTGAGCACTGGCGGTGGAGCTTGCTCTGTCCTAAGCTCATATCTCACGTCAACCAGGATAATATACCCCCAAGGGGTACTTCAATGTATCCTGTCCAATGTTCAAACAGTGCACAGAACTCTCAACACCCTAAACTGACTTTATTGGTACTATAGCAAAGTACGTCCTGACTTACACAGTCCATCCCTAACTAATCTTTCTTCTCTTTTGGTGCACCGTCCCCCAGCTAAGGGCGTAAATTGTACTTAGTGGCTCCAAGTACAGAACGGTCAACAAGCAGGAGCTCCTGGATGGCTTGTATTGCCTGAGGTACCGCCGCATTCAGCACATCTACATTCACCTTATCCGTTTGTGTCCAGGTCAGTTTGGCTTAACTGAAGGGGACAAACCAAGGCACCGTCTCACACTCAGAGCCCCCTACTCCATCCTTCACCCACTGGTCGTAGGGCAGGCGCAAAGGAATCCTGCGACAATGAGTCGCATGAATCCAGTTCCTACGGCCAGCGACCTTGACTGCGGTGTGCATTGCAAGAAGGACCTGCTCTGGTCCTTTCTACCACAGCTCCAAGTTTTTCTTCCTCTGGAAATTTTTAATTAACACAAAGTCACCAGGCTGGATGTCGTGCCCGGGCCCCTCTGGTGTAGCTGGCAGGGTGTCCTGGACCTGTTGGTGAATAGAAAGCAAACTTTCAGTTAACTGACCTAGATAATCAATCAGCAATGGATATTGGATACTCAATATCAGAGAACCGTCAAGGGCACAGGATGCCACAGACATTTGCCCGGCGTCCAAACACGACGTCATACGGTGTCAACCCCGTTCCAGAATGTGCGGTTGTTCTAGTTTACAAAAGAGCTAACGGTAAAGCATCTGGCCACTTTAACCCAGTGGTCTCCTGAATTTTTACCAGTTGAACTTGAGAGTACCATTATACTTCTCAACCAAACCTGCTGACTGAGGATGATTGGCAGCATGGAACTTTTGCTATATGTATAAACCATCACCAATGAATTGGATCACTTTTGCACTGAAATGACTTCCGTTATCACTCCAAATCAATCGGGGCAAGCCGAAACAAGGAAATAACTCCTTCTGGAGTACCTTTACAATCGTAATGGCTGCATTGTCCTTAGTGGGGTACGCCTCAACCCATTTACTGAATGCACATACAACCACCAGAACAAACTTCAAATTGTTGCATCTCTCTAATTCTATATAATCCATTTGAAGGACCTCAAGGGAAAAGTGGGTGGTGCAAAGTTACCAGGCGGTGTAGGCGTACCCTTTCCAGGATTATGCATCTTGCACACCATATAATACTTCTCTAAATGTGCAGCTGTCTTAGGGATATTGTTATTCTACCATACAGGGTCCAGCAACCTGCAAACACCCTTAGCACTAATATGAGCTAGGCCGGGAGCCATAGTGACTACAGGGAGAACGTATGCCTCTGGCAACATTCACCTCTGCTTCCCTGACTTTTCAATCTAATATTCATCATCGTTCAATTGTGCTGTACTTTCCTTCCACACTGCTAACTCTTCTACTGTGGCTTTGCTTTGTATTTCTTTTACATTCTCAAGAGTGTTTTTCAAAAATGACAACCTCAGGCACCCACCTAGCTGGACCTGCTACAAACATTCTTTCATCTTTGGCCGAGCCGTTTCATTAGCTGTGTGATCACCAAAAGAATTTCCCCTACCTATATCATCAGTGACCTTCCGGTGGGCTCTACACTTCACTATCGCCAATTTCTTGGGGAGTGTCAAAGCAGACAAAAGCCCATGCTGAATTATGGTGCAATTGGAAGTAAGGAACCCTCTCTCAGCCCAGAGTCACCCAAAATTATGCGCATGAGTATAGATATTGACAACCAATCCCTCACTCAGTTTGCATGCTCGAATAAGGGCAGCAAGCTCATTAGCTTGAGCCGACTGATAAGGAACCGTGATGTCTCTACTACTGTGCACAGTGTGGTAATAGCAGACACTGCAGTTGTAGTGCCGTCTGGTAATTTGAAACAAGAGCCATCAACATATAGTTCCCCTATGGGTCAGATAAGGGACGTCAGTCAAGTCTACCCATCCTTTTGTCTTTTCTTCCGCCCGGAAGATACATTCATGCTTGTCAACTTCATCACTTTTGGAAGGGAGGGGTAGTAACGGGGCTGGATTCAGAGTAGCACATCTTTTGATCATAATATGTTTAGCAAACAATGTCAATTCATAGCCAGTAAGATGCGCACTGGTGTGGTGCTATGTCTTATTCAGAAGTGTATCCACAGCATGTGTTACCATGCCTGTGAGGTCAGTATCAAGCCAAGTCCAGCCGATTGTCTGAACGAAGTGGCCGCGACCGATCTTAGACAACTCAGGAGGGCTCTCGTGATTGGATCAAGAACAGCAGAAAATAAGCACACATCTGTTGCTTTTCTCCACATTTTTGTGTTAGGACAGAGAGCGCACAGCCAGCCATCTGATGGGTGTACAACACAAACTGTTTATTGTAATTAGGGGTGCCAAGTACCTGAGCCGAACAAAACGCAGTATTCAATTGCTCAAAAGACAGCTGACATTCAGACATCCAAGGCATTGGCTCAATCACTTCTTTCGTTGTTAGTGCAAGCAAGGGCTTGATTAATAGGGAATAATTAGGTATCCACTGCCGACAGTAGGAAGTGATACCTTTAAAAAGCACACACATCTTTCTGAGTGTGTGGAACAGACATTCTAACAATGGTACTGACGCGCTCGGGGGTCTACCTCCTATGCTCCTTCTACAGTAGGTCACATAAATAGGTGACCTCCTGTAGACAATACTGAAATTTAGACAGGGAAACTTTATGTCCATGTGAGCCAAATGCAACAATAATTTAACTGTACTATCTTGACAACCCTGCTCTGTATCAGAAGCAATAAGGAGGTCATCAACATGCTGCACCAATACATTACCAGCAGGAAGCGAAAGGGAATCCAACTGACTTTTTAATGCCTGGCTGTAGATGTTCGGACTCTCTGTATAGCCATAAGGAGCTTGACAGAACCTAAAGCTCTGTCCAGCTAGCATGAACCCAAATAGATATCTGCTATCTGGCTGGCTAGGAATACTGAAGAACGTATGTTTTAAATCATTGACAGAAGAAATTTAGCAGTGGATGGAATAATTGTAGTTATATCCTCAAGATCAATAACAGAGCGCTTTTTTGGAAGGGATGGATTGACAAAGGTATTATTACTTACATTTACTCGCCAATGATTCCTTAAGAACCTTCCAGGACCTACGTGATTCCTTTGGTATAACTAGCAAACATTCTTCTCATTTCAAATTGATTACTCCTACCCTGTCCTCCATTCTTTTGCAGGATATTCCATCTTCCTCTGATACCTCCCTCCTATTTCCTCGGCCAGATTTTACTACTTCCTTTCGAGCCTCAGCAATTTATAGATTATTATCTCATTCTCCTGTCGACAGGCCCAAATCCAAACTGGAACTTGTGTGGGAACTGGATCTAGGCCAAGCTTTTTCTCCACAAACCTGGGACTCCATTTGGTCTAAAATACACACAGTATCCCGCTCTGATAGCACCACACAGACTTTTTATTTTTTTTATAATAGGCTTTATTATACCCCCTCTGACTTGTGTAAATTTAAATTATTAGATTCTAAAAAGTGTTGGTCATGTCTCTGCGACAATAGTGATCTTTTACATATGTTTTTCTATTGTCCTAGGGTTAAACTACTTTGGCTCCGTGTTTGGTCTACACTTAAAAATATTTTATCCACTGATGTTCCATTTGAAATTGTTCATATTTTTCTGGGTGGGTTGGCTCCCATATGGAATGTTCATTGTCATGTTCGTAAATTTATTGATCTCTTTATTGCAATTTCATTTCAAATAATCACTACAAATTGGAAAGACACTACAAAAATCGCTTATAATGCTTGGTGGAATTTGTTATGTCACCATCACACACTTGATCGTGCTTATGCCACATCTGTACCTTTATTAATCAAAAGAGGTTTATTATGGTCTCCCTTAACAGATTATCTATCTAGACATGCTCCCTGAATATTTATTTGTCCATACCTTTTCTCCAATGATTATCTGTTATGTTTGGATAATGAGACGTTGTATTATTTCTTGCCTTCTTCCCTCTTTCTTTCCACCCTTTATCCCCCCTCTTTACTCTCTCTTTCCCCCATATGAAAAACGTTAAAAAAGCATTGTTCATTGGTATAAGGTTTTCCCCTCTTCTTGGGGTATGTTTTCAATTTGCACTTTTATTATTATATGCATTTTATCTCTTTGATATGGTCCGCAGATGTATTGATGTTTTACGTTGAATAATTTCACTTAATAAAGCTTTTTAAACTTAAAAGTGTAGTTATATCTGGAACCACTGGAAACTGAGGAACCACTATTTTATTACTTTGCGCAAGTCAATCACAAAAACGGTAAACATCTTCATGATCATCAGGGGAACCTGAGGGTGTCCATTTAAGAATCAGGAGAATGGGACTATTACAAATATTTGCATACGTATCCTCAACTACTCCTTTCTTGCTCAAATCCTGAAAAATTTGTAAAAGGGCCTGTTCTCCCTCCTGAGGTATTTTATACTGAAGAATACGAGGCAAAACAGCACTATCTTTAACCTGAATCAAAACCAGCCGTATATGCAGCAGTCCCACATCTATATCACCCGTCACCCATAAAGTGGATGGTATTGCAGCAAATTCAGCAGGAAGAGGGACAGACACTGTCTAGTACTCACATTTGGGCCCATCGTCATATGAACACCTTCTGGAAAATAATAAATAGTAGCATGCAAAGTCCAAACCAACTAAATTTTCAGCATAATTAGATGTCAGTACAAATGGAAAATCCACAGTGAAAGGACCAATAGTAAATGCAAGGGGTCTGAACATGGAGCTCACAACTGGTACATCTGAAAAACCTACCGGAACATTATTATGGCCTGACAGAGCTGCCACAGGGACCATATTTTGAGAAACAGTATTTTTTGTCACACCTGTGTCCACCAAAAATTCCTTAGCCAAACCTTGCAATTCCGCTGTTACATAAGGACCACGCTGGGCTACAGGTAACAGAACTGGTCACTCACTCTGTCCCTGACCGTCCTTGCTATAACACATTCTTGTTGCCTCACCCATATCATAATCATCTTGATAATACTGCCCATCATAAGTGTCATCAAAGTAATTATTATCGGAACAACCCTGTGGGGCTGCAGCAGCCTGAGCCCGATCTATCCCTCGACCTTGTCGCCGAGGGCCTCGCCCTCACGGTACTGCTACCTTCTGCAGAAGCACAGGACACTTGCTATGCCAATGGCCGTCTTCCTTACAATATGCACACTGATTAGGCCCGAAAGGCATCGTATTATGCTGCCTACTAGTTCGTGAGAGCTGTCTGGCAGGGCCACCACAGCCACTGCCATTCCCTCTAAATGCCTGTTGCAACAATACCTTCGTCTTCTAATCCTTATGCTTTTTCTCCGTCCTTTCTTTCTGCTCTTGGTCCTGATGCTCATTATATTGATCCATATTCAAAATAACAGAAGGGGCAGAGGTTGACCAGATACTTTCAGAAGCCTGTAAACGAGATGCAATTTCACACCTCCCTCAATAGACAGATTCTGCCCACTGTAATCCAAAAGTGTATCCTCTAACCAAGTGAAAAAGTGTGGCACACTTTCATATTTCTTTTTTCGACAAGCCGTCAACTTGTCCCAATCTACTTTCCTCAGCGGAGTAAGAGAAAGCATATATGTAATAATACAACCTGGCATAGCAAGTATCTCTGCTCAGGGCTTATCACCTGGCTTTCTTTCCTAATCCTATGCTTTTATTTGATCCCATGTAACCCCCAACTCCGCAACATGATCTTGAGTATGAACCTGCCTCTCAATATGAACAAGAACAAGAAAACCAAAAATGAGTTGCAATATCAGCTGAAGAGGCAGCTTCAGTCAGTTCCTTATAATAAGCAGTAGGATTTTTCCTAGTATCTGGTAAATGAGTCTTCAGGGATAAACCCTCCCTTCTTTTCCACAGAGTATAAACCCATTGTTATTGGAAACAGGCCAACACACCCGCTCAAGTAAAATTGCCACGCTGGTCTGTTAACTCTGGTATCTCTAGGTGATATATGGGATGAACTTCTCCCTTCCGAAACTGAGACAGGGTGTAGGACTCTTTTCATGCAACCTGCTCCTATAGGGAACCAACGTGGTGATATTCCCAAAAACTTGGCCTGGGTCCATACCACTGGCAAATACACGGACTCTAATATCGAATAAAATTTGTGGCGCATCATTCCCAAAATGTTACTGTCAAAGACCAATCAACGTAGAGGACATATGTTTAAGAGCATGCTGCTGTATAAAAGGCTCATAATCTTTCATCACATCCCAAACATCCTCCACACTATAAATGGGATTATGACCTCACTGCACAGCCTGATTAGCTACTACCTTCTTCTCCTCTTCCCCCACCGCAGACCGTACAAAAGGGACCATACGCTCATTACATTTTGTCAAATCTCTATACTCAAATCCACGTGTTGGCGTCTTAACACCCAAAAATGCTGGGAAATGAATCATCAAAGATGGAGAAACAATAGAAGCACCAGATAGGATTGTCACAGGCGGGTGTGCCTGGGGAGAGAGAGCTGGTAAAAGGGATGTCGAAACAATAGGCGCGCTTGGTGTGCTAACAGTCACGGTTGCCACAGACAGCGAAGGCAAAGAAGGAGCCGAAGCTGCAACCATCGAGACAACAGCAGTAGATATGAGGATAGTGGGAACAGCTGTAACAGGCGGCTGTCATGGCACAGGGACAGTTTCCTCCTAAACCATATACAATTTATCAACATGCAATCAAAATCTCCTATCTTCACATTCAACTCCCTTCTCCTGTTTTACTCTATCATATGCAACAGCTTTCTGAGTCAGCGTCTGCATCTTCCCTTTTTGTGCCTCTTTCTCCGTCTTCAATCATCTCTGACTAGCTGCTTTCTGCCACATTCCGAGGGAATCAAACATAGACTGTCTACTTTGTCCCTTGAACAATTGTTTCTGTAAATACCCAAACTTTTGTACATCGAAAGTGCTCGCCAATAGCCACTGCAACTCGGCATTGTCCCTTGTATATTTTGGCCATAATGTACTAAACATAATAGGGCGAAGACCATGCTTCACATGCATATCAAAATTAGGAGTGCCTTCTGGAGGCGCCATCTGTGCTTCTTCCAATCGAGCATCTGCAGAACAGCGTACAGCACAAAGAAAACAGTTTACTGATACCAGGCATTCCCCTAAGAAAACAAGTTCATTATGTATGCCTGGCAAAGCAATTGCTTTTATCCAAAAACAGTCCTCAGACCGTATCAAATTCAAACCAAAATGGTACCATATCCACAAAGAACCAAACCAAACTGACCTGATATATGCAGGTCAAGCAAACTAATTCTCCACTGCCGACTCTTCGGACCAAACAGTCAGATCGAAGGGTTTCGCCAGTCCGGACTCCAATCCGGATGACGACTGGACGAGGCACTGTCCGGCAGGACGGAAAGGGCAGCTCTGAGCAGTTAATGCGTCTCATACAGGGATCCCTGAACCATCAGAGTGACCCGTTGATGGCCTTGACCTCCCCCCCGTTCACAGAAGGGTATGGGTCACTCACTCGAAGCAGTCCCTGTTCAGGCACCAGCACCCTATTAGGGTCACCTGGGTCACTCACGACCACCTCTCAGCCTCCCATACCAAATGAAGAGAATACAAACCAATATCTGTTTATTCAGGTACACTCAGAGCGGAGCCCAGTCTGCCCAGTCACTAGGAGTGCTGCAGAGCGACTGAAATCAGCAAGTGTAAAGATACATCATGTACATTCTAGAACCAATGAAAACATGCCCACAATGGAATTTTCCAAGCAGATGCAGCTAAACAATGAAGTACAGAGGATACATAAGTTCTGATTCTGAGGTCAGGCACAGACTATCTACTACTCAAGGCCACTCTGCCCGTACCCGCTACTAGACAAGTGGGAGAAGGCTTCTTTCTAAAAGTAAAGGTATGTGCTAATAAGAACAGTGTATTCATTAGTGAAGCAAAACCCAACCCTGGGGAAAGAAACTTAACAGAGGTCTTTTCTTGGAAATGAGAAATAATTCATTTCAATTATGACTCATAATTGCGCCTACATAGAAAATGACGCCGCAAATGCTAACTTACATAATAAAACAATACATAAGCATGAATTTTATTCTCACAGACCTCTCCCATCCCCTTATCATCCTCATAGGGGAAATCCCGAAACCCAAACAGAATTGTGAAAATTGGTTACTAAAAATATTCTAGAGACTCTAATAAAATAAAGGTGCCTAAGCACGAGGAGGAGGCAACACTACACCTAAATGAAATAATTATTTCGGCCACTACCGTGGCGGCTAATGAACTATACGTTATATTGTGATAAGGAGCGCAGGCAATACTTATTGGCAAATAGCAGTACTGTTAGTACATCAGCTGGTGGAGAACAGTTCTATACCAGTGCCAGAGTCCGGCACCCGGAGAGACCATTCCGGAGAGGAGGACTGTTTTAGATTCCCAGATGCAGCACAAGATCAGAGGAATTCCTGCCCAGCTGTGGGTGAGTCAAAAATCCAGGATCTACAGTCCACATCCACCTTTAATTGTACTGGAATTAGCATCCCATATTTTAGACCAGCCTTGCGCAGGGCAATTTCGACAGTTGTGTATTTCCTGCGGGCATCCTGCAAATTTGCAGTGATATCTGGGTACAGTGAAATCGATGACCATTGCCATTCCAGGGACCCCCTTTCCCTGGCCATACGCAAGGATATGTGCTGGTCCTTGAAATTAAGGAGCCGTGCCAGGATTGGTCGAGGAGGGCAGCCAGGGTTGGGCCGGGGTCCAAGGGTTCGGTGCTCTCTTTCGACAACGAAGGTTGCAGTAAAGAAGTCCCGTCCAAATAAGTCGATCAGTAAGCCCTCCACAAACTCATCCAAGCGGCCAGTGTTCGTAGACTCTGGGAAAACTAAGATGCTAATGGTGTTGCGTCTTCCCATGGCCTCCAGATCTTCATTCTTGATGGCGATGGTCTTGAGTACCGTCTCCATTCTTTCCGGTTGTTTAGTGGTTTGTGCAGAACCGTCCTCAAGGTGTGAAAACCTGCCATCCACAGTCTCTAGCCTCCCTTCATGTTGATCAAGCCTGGCCCCCATTTCGTCCAGGCGTTTATCAGCGCATCGAAGCGAGTGTCCAGGGGTTTGAAGCCGGCTCTAAGTTCTGTCATGAGAGCCTTATTGCCCTGTGGGTTGATTTCTGGTGGGGCAGCAGCATCACCTCCCTCCACCATATTGGGACCGGCTATTTCAACCGCGCTACCAGTTTTTTCAAATTGTACCTTCCTTTGATTGGGGTCGCACTTGCACATGTCCAGTTAGGGGATGCACTGTCCTAGGGATCAGATCAATATGTCGCAGCCGGGGGAGATGAGCATGTGAAAGTGGGTATCTGATGTATGGTCTGCCGTGCATAATCACCCTACACCTCGAGGTCAGTGGCCTAGCAAGGACTGCTGAGTTACTTCATCAGCCTCAATAACTATCTACTCTCCCATGCAGGGCCACTCAGACCGGCTGCAACTCTTTAATGAGTAATAATAACAAGGTATGACAAGTTCCTCTTCTTGTGTGCCAGTCTACTCATACCATTTGTTGGCTGTTTCAGTGTATTAGTGTATTTGAAATAAGTGAGTTACAGTTGCAATCCCTATTTTAAAATGATGTTCTTCAGGTATCACTTTACACCTATCTTGGGTGCTGTTGAGTATCACCTCCTGATCCGTGAGGTGTAATAATACAAATTTTGCTATGGTGTCCTCCTGTGGGGAAAGAACAAACTCAAATAGCACTCCTGGCGATGTTTGTTGCTTCACAAAAGATTGTCATCCACTTAAATAATTGTTCAATCTTCTTTATTCTTCATTTATGTTATATTTATTATTTCATCAACTGCATTTCTCATATGATTCTTCTCATATATGCATGGCAGTTATAATGGTCATCAGTGGGTAATTCCTACAAGGAATGTAACACATGCATTTATTTGCAAAAATCCAAGAACTGACAAATGCCTAAATCAAGGTTATTCATGCTGTGAAGAAGTATAAAGAGTTGGAAGGGAACAAAAAAGAACAAAGTGTAGAAAAAATCAAGTGAAGAAAGACCAAGTAATATGGAAAAACCTGCAAATAGAACCGTGTGAAAACCGTGCCTCCGAACACTGAGCGTTACATCATCAATTGAAATCACTAGTACCTACTATTAAATCCTGTGGTGATTTAAATAGCAAAATACGCTTGTAGGCAAAGTTTGCATTGGAAAATGACAGAAATGTCCAGGCCCTAGTGTACGCCAAGGTTCAACGTAACTTGTGTTCAAAACCCATGTGAACACATGCATTCATTCGCAGTGAGTGTTCCCAGCGAATATTAACATACAGTCATGCCTCCTTTTATCTTGTACCTAACACGTACCTGCTACACGGTGACACCGCTGTACTCGCTTTCAACAATGTTCATCTAAAGTCTGGGGGTGACCCAGAAGTAAATTCTCTGTTCCACTGGAAATGGATCATGTATAACGGTGAAAAGCAACAAAAGACTACTCAGTAGTCATGGCAGTGAGTAAACATATCGGTATACTAACGCGAACAAACCGGCTCCTAACACAATCTGACTCCATTGTATATAAACGGGTGAGTACACGGTACATGTTAGGCACAAGACATTATAACTGCCATGCATACATGAGAAGACTCATATGAGAAATGCAGTTGATGAAATAATAAATATAACATAAATGAAGAATAAAGAAGATTTAACAATTATTTAAGTGGATGAATCTTTTGTGAAGCGACAAACATCGTCAGGAGTGCTATTTGAGTTTGTTCTTTCCCTACTGGAGGACACCATAGCAAAATCAGTATATCAGTGCCCATAGTGCAGTGTGGTTATTCCACTCAGGTCAGTCTATTTTGTGGGCCCAGATCCTGATGTGGTGCGCTCAAGTGGAGGCTTATCGCATCGTAATTAGGGAGGCTGATGTATGTGTAACAGAGACGGGGGACCGAGAGAGCGCTAGTTTAGGCTGTGTCAACACGACCCTGCGGCCGGCCCCCAGGCTCTCCCCTGGTCCCTATCACCACAAGGCCTCCGGTGGTTGCAGAACAGGCTCACCTGTGATCCAATTAAGGCGCCTACCACTCCAATTCGTCCTCGATCCGCCTCTAAACAGTTCTGGCCTCGGAGTCAGTTCAAGAATAGGCAGCCAGCTTGTTGTGCGTTCTTTTGTGGGCCACCGGGGGCTAGAATGTGGGAGACGCCGAGGCAGTCTGTCTGTTGTCGGCCTGGCGGATAAGTCGAGCTCTTGGCTTCCGCTTCACATCAAGGCCCTCCGATTTCCACTGCATCACTTCAGATTCTGGGGCCGGAATCCATTATTTCTGGAACCGCTGCTCGGTCAGGCGTGTTCAGAGCATGCTCGCGTCCCCGCCACTGCATATGTTGTGCCGTAGCCGCCTGGGTGGCCGAATTATCAGGTAGTTCGACGGAGCACCAAAGCTATGCGGCTATCTTGGCCCACTGCTTGGCCACGGCCCCCTCGTCCCGAACCTTACCAAGGAGTGAACAGTTTCTGGCAACCATTGAACATGACAACCTTGATCCTTTAGGGATTGTGGAAAAAGTGCAGTACTTGTTGCTTAGTCAATCGTGCTCGCTTAGCCTGAGAGAGATACACAGAATAAATGTTGGGGACGTTTTCAACAAGCATTTATTGAACCAGGGTCATTCTAGTATAAAACATGTTTGGTGCGACAATCATTAGACAGAAGCAAATGTAAAAGATTACAAGCACCAATTGAGTGAACAGAAGGTAGAATTCCACCATGGAGATAATAATTGAATATATGCAGGCATATAAACATGACAGTAATCAAGTGTACTCCTACAATGCCGACCCTATCTAAGTGTACCTAGCATGTATGTGGGTGTACAGCCAAGAATCCCCTAGGAAAGAGCCAACCCCATTACCTGATGGGAGACAATGAAGGACCCTGTCTTGGTCACGAGTTGGACACCCCGCAATGGATGCCAGACCGGTGTGTGTTGGAGCTTCAGCATGCGGGGTCTTCAGTGTCTGTATCAGCGTGGAAGCGTCTCTTCTAGTTACCAAGTGACGGTACGGTTCTTTTATACCAAAAAGGTAGCCTTGGGAGTTCTGTGGTGGTTGTGGTAATCAATATGTTGTGAGTACGATTATGTAAATGAGCCTAAATTAATAACTGCAACTGTGCAAAGTAGCCCTATGGACCTAGGATGAAGATAGCAATGACTTTTGTGCAGAGTATGTTAATCCTTGTACGTACTTCATGTGCAAGGGTTTTTTCCAAGGATCCTCATACATAACAAATTAGGCTAGTTTTGAAGAAACCAATCGACATTTATTCAGCACATATCTGGGTAAAAGGTCAGTGCTAGAACCGTTATACCAAGCATGGTTGGACAAATGTAGGTAAAAGGTCACTTTGCAACTTAGGCCTAGGTTAGGGAACATAACATTCTATGTGCCACAGCTAACAGGGATTGTACTCAACTTTACATTACTAAAACCTTTAACTGGACCTATCAAGATAGTGACTTTATTACTAATGAAAGCATTCGGGCTCTTTAAATATTCCTCTTATTTCCTCTTTGTGTTATACATCAGGTTGGTGCCAAACTCCTGAGCAAACGTATTCTTTTTTAATTTTTCTACTGAATGCAATGCTGGGCATCATGAAAGCATCAGCAGCGGGCTCAAAATGGCTACTTATGCCTACTAAAACCAGTCAACCCAATCTGAAGCTTTCCTTTAAATCAAAAACCTGTTGAGTTGAGAAAACCTAAAACACGCAATTTGCTTTCTTTTAGGTTTTCTCAATAATTATTTTCTTTGGATTTATGCCAGTACATATTTACATATGAAGGACATGTTCATTAGGCCAATATGCTGTCTGGGGGAGCACTAGAGCTACGTTATCACAATGCATACGCATAATATATGAATAGCACTGTAATGATGAACCCTTTCCTGATAAACTCTTGTTTGGCAAATGTAAAATATACAGAGTACAAGATCACAGTGACTTAAACACTGTAAAACATATACCATAGGTGTTTTCAAAGAGCTGAGCTGTTTGAACATGGAAGACTAGCGCTGCAACCATAACCCTGAATTTTGGCTTTCTTTCAGCTGCTTTTCATTGTGCACATCTCATATCAGCATGCTAGTTGTGCAACAACTAAGTTCTAAGAGACACAATTAAGTAGTTGAGCATTCATCTTTGCGTTAAACAAAGTACAATGATCAAAACAATCCTATTTGAGCAGAAATACATTAAATGTATTTACAACTAACGCCTCACAGAACAATCAAATATGAATACACTTTGGCTGTGGCAGCACATGATTAATAATATCATGTTGCTCATCCTATCAAAATTCTGCACAACTGTCGGTGGTGAATGAAGCGTGTACATTTTAATAATCTATTAATGTAGATTTGGCTTCTAGCTACCACATGCAGGGACTGATTATGAATCAGTCAAATCTGTGTCCCAGGATAAGGGGTTGTGGGAACACTCTCAACCGGGCCCCCACACAACCACTTCCTTCCATGTGGAGAGTGCATGGAATAGACCTGGATTGAGCTCGCAGAGTTTCACTCTGTGGAATTCTGCGAAGTTACCAAAAAACTCTGCGAGATTCTGCTGAGTTCCGCTCGCTGGCAGAGTTCCGACCCTGGTAGCATATCATCTGGCCTACATAGTTGTTAAAGAACCGCGGGCATATTTAAGCACACCCTCATATTTCTGCTTGGGATATATCTTCTCAGCCAATCCTTCTCATCTGACCTCAGCTGCAATAAGGTAGCAAAGCTCAAGAGAGCCATGATGAAACAATAGTGACGAGGAATTATTCCTAACGCACTGCCTGTCCTCCTCCACTGACCTGTCCTCTGTGTGTGTACGTCAGTCAAGCCTCCCTCTGGCACTGGCCATTGCATAGCTAGTGAGTATGGAGCAACAGAGAACCATTCGCTGTGATTGCTGTAGCTCTATTACTGCTGGTCTGTTCCCCCACATGCTCTCTCACTGCTGCATACTCAATCCCTGTGGCTCTGCTCATTCTGCCCGTGCAGTTCACCCTTTCACTTTCTGTTCAATAATTATCTAATTTTAGGCATAAAGGAAGGACCGAAAAAAAGGTAGTGCTCCTACTGACCTTAACATGGCCAACGCCACAAATACAAACCACCGGCGCATGCGTGTGGGGCAGCCACAGCGATGGCCATATTAAGGTTAGATGAGAAGCCTTTGATTGGTGGGCACCAGTAAACTCTGCTGCGGTTGGCTGAGTTTTGCCATCTTCCAGAGCGGAGTTTACCAACCACCCCTTACTCTCCCCCAGCAGCTTTGATGCCTCCCCTTCCAGACCACACCCTCCCACCTCACCTCTTCCCCATTGTCAAACCTTGGACCCCCTGCTCCCATTTACGGCCTGCTAATAAGCATCAATGTGATAAATGGGAGTGGAAAAGTCTCATGACTCAAACTGATAAATGCCCCATATTAGGTGCAAGTGCAATTAGTGTCTGGAATTGTTTATTTTTATTTTTATTTATTGAGTTTTATATAGCGGGAACTTTACCCGAGGGCATCAGAGCGCTTCACAGAGTTAGCAGCATATACTTGAGATACACCTGGAGTGAATGCAGATACATATTGACAGAGAGTGACGAAGTATGAAATTGCATAAGCTGAAATACGTAAGATACATTTGGGGTACAAACAGGTATTTGGTGACTTTTTGTGACAAGGTGTACGAGGACATTGTTAAGATTGCCAATTCAATTTAAAGTAGTTACGGTATACAAAATGCATATCACTTTGCAGACCACAGCTGCAATTGAACAACATTACTGGTGGAGTAAGATAATGACAGCAAAACACATATTAGCAATAAATGCGACAAAACATGATGAACAGGCACTGCAGCTCGGAGATACCTGGGGTACGATCTCTTGCTGATGAGGGGAACTAGAGGCACAGATTTCCCCGGGGTAGTGATGCACATATTATTTCGAGGGAGTGGGGATGAAGCCCGTAGGCTAGTCATGAGCTTTAACCCCTTCGATGCTGGTGACAAAGCCAGCTCGTCATGGGTGTTACCTGCGCTGCGCGCATGACGAGCTGGCTTTGTCACATAAGGCTCTTTTTTGAAATTTCAGCGTGTAGTGTCTTGTGACTAATGATGACAGACACTGTGGTAGTTATTCACAAGCCTTTATTCTGCACTTCTTGTCTTGTCCCTGTCCCTACTCTATCTGCCCTCATCCTGCCCACGCTCCTCCTCTTCCCTTCCACCCCACTAGCTCCGCCCCCCAACTACTAGACTGCTAACAATATAACATCTCCCCCTTTCTTAACAAAATAACAGAACAGTGTGCTAGTCCATTTCTTCAATGAGTCTCTTGGGCGGCTGGATATCTCGGCGAGGTCGCATGGACATAGCTCCAGTGGCGGTGCCAATCAGGGGTTCACTTGGCTGACCCCTGCTGTCTCGGTCATCTTGGTCACACTCTTCCGGAGCGAGCATGTCAGTTACACCCACCAAAGGACCTTTCATGTTGCGAGAGCACTTCTTGAAATGAGAAATGTTTCTGGTAACTCGCCGTTGCTCAGATTCAGCAGTTAGCATGGTGCCCTTCTGTTGGGTGACCAGCAAAGGTTCGTCTCGGAATCGACAGTCAGTCTTTCTTTGTTGTTCTTGTTTGACAAAAACATAATCTCCTTCGTGCAAGGACGGTGACCTCGCTCTCCTTTTGGTATCAGCATATGATTTTATTTTGTCCTTGTTGCACTTATCAGTCACCATCATCTCTTGATGGTTGTGGATTGGTGATGCAGCTTGCAAGGCCCCTTCCCAAGTTGGGATGCGATTTCTCATAGGACGCCCTAACATGAGTGTTGCAGGGCACTTTCCAGTGGTCGAATGAGGGGTTGTCCTGTATGCCCTGAGAACCTCGTTGAGGGCCACTTGCAGGTCCTTCTTGTCAGCTGTGGCTTGTTGGAATGTCTTTTTGATCGTGACCATAAACCTTTCAACAGTGCCATTTGCTTGTGGCCACAGAGGTGTAATCTTTCTATGATTGAAATCCAAGTGCTTTGCGAATGCACTGAACTCATGCCCATTGAATGGAGGACCATTGTCTGTTTTCACCTCTCTGGGGACACCCCATGTTGCGAACACTTCATCCAGCACCTTGAGAGTGCTGGCGGCGCTTGTGGATGACACAAATTGAGCAATGGGATATCGCGAGCATTCGTCGATTATGGCTAACACGTATTTGCCAGAGGGTAATGGTCCGTAGAAATCCATGGCGAGCTCTTGCCATACTCCATTTGGTAGAGTGGTCATTTGTAGTGGGGCCGGTGGGTCACCTTTGTTGGTTAGCTGGCATAGATGGCAGTCTTTCAAGGTGGACTCCACCATTTGATCTAGGGCGGGTAACCACACGCGTTCCCTGAGGGCTCGCTTTGTTGATACTACCCCCCGATGTCCTTCGTGTGCAAGGTCGATAACACCTTGCCGCAGTTGCCTGTGGACCACGATCCGCTGACCTCGTAGTATTATTACATCTGTGGTAGCAGACAGTTCATCACAGATGTGTCGGAATGCTTGCATCTCCTGCTTGACAGGCGGGTCATTGTCTTCTTCTTGAGGATCATGTCTCCACTGGTTGGTTTGAATTCTGCGGAGTACTTTCTGTAGGATAGCATCTTGCATTGTGACTTCTCGGATGACTTCCATGGGAATGGCTGGTGGCAATGCTTGGTCGGCCACGAAGTGGATGTATTCTTCGGCGATGGAATGGTTGGAGTCTGATGATGCATGAGGATTACGGGACATATAGTCAGCCGGGTTCTCTGCCTTCCCGGGTTTGTGAACAATGGTAAAAGTATATTCCTGGAGTCTCAAGCCCCACCTCTTGATTCTCGGAGGCATTTTGGATCTGGGGTTGCCGTAGATGGTGACTAGCACCTGATGATCGGTGATCAAAGTAAAGTGCTTGCCGTAGATGAAAACATGAAAATGTTCACATGCCTAGACCACCGCAAGACTCTCTTTCTCAGGTTGCGAGTATGCCCTTTCAGGATCGGACAAACTGCGACTGACATAGGCAACGATGCGCCTCTGGTCAGAGTCATTATCATATTGTGCTAGGATAGCCCCCAGCCCTACAGGGCTAGCATCGACAGTGATTTCAGTCTTCCGTTTAGGATTGAAGTACGAGAGGTTATCAGCAGACTCCACTGCACGTTTGATCTCCCTGAACGCCTGTTCACACTGGTGCGTCCAGTCAAATGGTTGGCCTTGTTTAGTGAGGATGCAAAGAGGATGGCTGATGGTTGCATAGTCTCTGATGTAACGAGCACAGTAGCTGGCCATCCCTAGGAACGATCGCAGTTCGCTGACATCCTGAGGACTCTTGGTGTTGTTTAGAGTCGCTATCTTATCTGGATCGGGTTTCATCCCTGCACCCGAGAAAATGTGGCCAAAGAATTTCAAAGTGGACTGGTGGAACTCACACTTGTCTTTGTTTAATGTCAGGTTCGCATCTAGCAGGGCATGGCAGATAATCAAGTGCTATGTCATGTTCACGAACATCCGAGCCATACACAAGGATGTCGTCGCTGTAATTTAGAGTGTTTGGAATATGTTGAATGATTTGCCGGATCGCCTCCTGAAAGATTTCCGCGGCTGATGAGACCCCAAAGCTCAGTCTTTTGTATCTGAAAAGTCCTAAGTGGGTCGCAAAAGTTGTAATGTAGCGGGACTTGATATCTAACTCCAGCTGGTGATAGCCCTTGTTTAAATCCAGCTTCGAGAACACCCTCGCCCCGTTCAAAGCAGAAATCATGTCGCTCAGATGCGGCCCAGGATGGCGCTCTCTTTCAATCGCAGTATTAGGCAATCGCATGTCGACACACAGCCTCACTTTGTTTCTGGTGCCTTTCTTGGGTACGATAACTACTGGCGTTACCCATGGGGTCGGGCCATCCGTCCGCTCAATAATGTCTGCTGACAGGAGGTCATCAAGTTCATCCTCAACAGCTTTCTGGAGATGGAATGGCACACGTCGAGGATGCTGTGCCACGGGCCTTATCTGTTCATTGATGTGTAACCGTATTTAACAACCCTTCATTTTCCCCAATCCTTGAAAGAGCTTGGGAAATTTGCTGACGATGTCTTGGTCATCATTGACTTTGAAGAGGATCTCAACGAGGCGGAGGCGCTCTGCAGTTGGTAAGCTGAGTAGACAGTCAGCCTCTGGACCCTTGATGACGTGTATGACCGCCTGTATGGTGATGGCGTCGTGTTGTAGTGTTGTTGGGAATTTTCCCAGGCATTGAAGTGGTCTCTTGGACATCCAAGTGAAAACTCGGACTGGTGCAAACGACAATGGAGGAGGCTTAGGGCTCATACTTTCATATTCTGTTACCGGGATATAGTTCAGCGAGCCCCCACTATCTAGCACGAATTTGGTGTCATGATTCCCTACCTTTATGTCCAAGCGTGGATATTTTTTGAGTTGGTCAGGGTCCGCAATCATGTTCACGTATTCAACTGTATACACAGAGTCTCTGGATGAGGATCTAGAATCCCGGATGGTGATCTACGCTCCCACCTGGATCTTCTCGACTCTCGGCTCGAACGTGTGATGAGTCTGAGGATACTGTGGACTTTCCTTGAACCTTGGCCCTTATGTGGTGTTTTCTGGTGTCCGAGCGAGATGACCTTGTCGGTTCACTTCGCCTCTCTTTGTGATAGTCCCCACACATTGCTTCAAAGTGGTTCGTCCGCCCACATTTCCTACATCTCTGACCCATGGCAGGACAGGCATCCACATGAGGGTAGTCATATCCACACCTGTAGCATTTCTTTGTCCTTTCTGGTCTCCTTTCTCTCCGCTCAGGTTCTCGCCTTTTATGCTCTGGGTATCTTTGATAAGATGACGGTTGTCCTCTCCACTGCTTATCTTTCGAGCTTCTTCGACTGCTGCCTTTAGCTTGGACGCGATGCACTTGTTCATGGCTCACGTGGCGCCCTGTTTCAATGTTTGTGGCGTGCTCCTCGCCCTGATCATATACACGCGTCATTTCTTCAATCTCGTCTATGTCGTGAGGTTTTCTTAGCAGCCGCCTTCTGAGAGTTTCTGAGTGACACCCGTCTATGATTTGCGATTTTATGGCAGCATCTGTTGAAAAGGTGTCGAACTCACAATGTCTGGATAGCCGTCGCAATCGGGTGATGAAGGCGCTCATCGCCTCGTCCTTTCCTTGGCGCGCTTGGTGAAATGCATGACGTTCGTAGTCCACGTTTCTTTTATGGAGAAATTTCCTGTTCAGTGCTTCACGTACTTTGTCATAGGTTCCGGCATCTGCAGGGGGAAGATCTTTAACTATTTTGCTTATCTCTCGACCTGCCAGGTTGCGGAGGGCAATTAATTTCTCTTTATCGACAGTCACTTTAGATCCCTCAATGTAGTCTTCGAAATCTTCTAGCCACTCTTGTCACTTGGGGCCCATGCCCCCTCCTGTGGTCAATGTTAGGGGTTCCGGGGCACGCAGGTGCGACCCTCCTGCAACGATGGGCTTGACTTTGTTTCGCTGTGGGGATAAGTTGGGGGTCACCATCTTGGAGACCTGTGTTTCCCGCCTTTTCTGCATCTAGCCAACCTGTTTGATGGTGCTTGGATCGGTTGATTGCGATCTTTTCTCTTTCAGCGCTGCTTTGACTTTGCTCGTGCTTGTTTATTCTTGCTCACTTGTGTTGTTTTGCCTTTGTTATGTGTGTCTTTGTTGCTCATATGTGTTGTTTTACTAGCAAAAAGACCATGCCTGACTTCAAAATGGCCACCCCACAACAACCAATGGGTCTGTCCTCAAAGCTGCCTGACTTCAAGATGGCCACCGTTGCTATCTGCATGCAGTGCTTCCTCTCTGTTCATTCAGCACCCAGGTCACTCAGGACTCACCAGCAGACGACTTCAGGGGACAGCAGACCTCCGGATTTATTCCTCTTCAGCCACTGCCACAGTCAGGTGAGGTTGGGGTGGGCTCCCGCCTTGCTGAGCCAAATGCCGCATTCACGCGGCGACACGGTGCCAAAGCTCACGCATCGGGCGTGAGATTTCCGATGCCGGCGGCTATTCAAGCTCCGGTTCCACCGCGCTCGACTGCGCTGACCGCCGGACTTCTTTGGGGCAGCTTTCTTCACTCGGGGCAGTAGTCCTACACTTCTTGGGGACACTGGACAGGGTCGGAGTGGGCTCCCGACCTCTGTTTTCTCCGCACACGCCGGATTACACGCATCCGGCAGGGTCACGTTTCGGTGCGAACTGCTCTCTCTCCTCGAGCGTTCCAGTGCTTACTGCTGCGCTTCTCTCGAACGTTTCGGCGCTCGTTGCTGCGGCTCCCTCTTCACTCCCTTGCCACCACTGGAGGGACAGGGTCACCTGCTGCTGGCCTATCTCCTTAGGCGGCAAATCCACACGGCAGCGTTTTCTTCCTTTCGGCGCTGCACGGGACAGGGCACTCTTGTGGGGTTCTGTGGGCTCTGTTCCTGCCCATCCCACCCTCGTCGCCAGTTGTAGTGTCTTGTGACTAATGATGACAGACACTGTGGTAGTTATTCACAAGCCTTTATTCTGCACTTCTTGTCTTGTCCCTGTCCCTACTCTATCTGCCCTCATCCTGCCCACGCTCCTCCTCTTCCCTTCCACCCCACTAGCTCCGCCCCCCAACTACTAGACTGCTAACAATATAACACAGCGCACAGCGGGAAAACCCCATAGCGCTCATGTAGTTAAGGTGGGTTAAGATATTTGTTGAAGAGCTTCAGTTTCTTCTTGAAGTGAGGGAAGAGTTGATTTTCCCTCAGGTCCTGGGGCAGGGAGTTCCAGATTCTTGGAGCATTCTCAGAGAAGGAGTGGGTGCACGATTTATTTCTCTTACATTTTGGAGGGATCAAGAGTAGTCTGTTTGAACTTCATAGTAGCCTCTTTTGGCCGGATTTTGATTGTTTATTTGTGAGGTAGATTGTTTTTTTCTCTTCATAGCGCTTTGTGGGTTATGCAGGCAGTTGTTAGTATGGCTCTTGCCACAATCGGCAGCCAATTGAGTTGTTTGCGGGTGGGAATGATGTGATCAAAGAGCCGAGCCTGATACAAGTCTAGCCGCAGCGTGAAGAGTCGCTTTCAGTGGGGCTAGGTAAGATTTTGTGACGTCCGTAACCATTACATTGCCGTAGTCTAGCATGTGTAAGACTAAGCCTCAGCATCATTGCAAGAAATTCCATATAGAGGTTGAATAGTGTGTGAGACAGGTTTGACCCTTGAGGGATTCCTTGGGAGACTGGTGTTGTTTTTGAGGTTGAGTTGTTGCTAGTGTTGGCTTAGAATGTAGGAAAACCACTGAAGGACAGTGTTAAGCAGGTCATATTTTTCAATATGGTCGTTGAGTTGGACAACCACACATTTTAACATGGGTGAGGTTGGTTATAGGTTTGTAGTTATTAAAGTTGTTCTGGTCGGCGTCCAGTTTTTTGATGAGGGGGGTGACTTCGCCGAGTTTGAGGTGATCCGGCATAGAGTCACTTGATAGAGAAGAGTTGATGATTTTGGACCAAATCAGTGAAATGATGTGCCTGAGATTTTTCACCATCACATTGGGGACAGGGTTAGAGATGTGAGATGATGGCTTCATGTTGGAGAGTAACTTGAGCACTTCTTCTTCAGGGGTATAGTTGAATTTAGACCAGGTTGCATTGTTTTTCAGTTGCCGGGGAGGAGGTTGGCGAGTTGAGTTGGAGATAGGAGGAGGCATCCATTTATTGATGGTAGAGTTATGGGTGAGCCCCTTCCACCAGGGGCATCTTTAGTGCAAGATGAGGAGGTAGATGGCTTGAGAGGTAGTTCAATGTTCAATATGTTTTCAGTGAAGAATGTGGTGAATTTTTTACATTGCTCTGTTGTTACTTGAATGCTTGGGGAAGGAGGTTTGTTGTTTGATGGTGGTGAATAGGTCTTTAGGCCTGTTCCTAAACTAGTCAAATTGAACTAGGAAGGATGTGGATTTTTCTTTGAAGATGTGTTTTTTATATCTTTGGTGTTCAGTCCGAAAGAACGAAAGATTGAATTCCGATGGTTATCCCTATTTTTTTTCAGCTAACCAAAGTTGTCGCCTTTCATTGTTCAGGTCTTTGTTGAACCAGGCTCTGGAGGGGGGTCTTTCCTAATTTCTTGAGTTTCAGGTGGGCGATTGCTTTCATGAGTTCTGTAATTTTTTGAGTTGGAGTGGACGGTGAGGATCTCTGCAAATAATAGGTTGGGAGGAGGTAGAATTTGATTACTGATTAATGCTTCTAGCTCCCTTTGTAGGATTTGTTCTATGTTTATTATCCAGGGCTTTGGATGACTGCATTGGAGAGAATGGTGATGGATGGAATTTAGATCAAAGAGAATATGACAGTGTTGTGACCAGTTAGATGGTAGAATAGATCGCAGAGATAGTTTGTTGTTCTTGGAGACAATTGCGTGAAGTAAGGAGCTCTTGTGCGTTTGCATGTTGCAATGTTGTGTGAGATCGTTCGCTTCCAGGAGGGTGGAAAGAGCCTGTACTGTGGGGTCTTTAGTGTTGTTCAGATGCAAGTTTATGTCTCCTAATATACTGTCAGTGCTGTCTTTTAGTAAGGTTTGCGATATTAGGACTGCTAGGTATTCAAGGAATTGCACATTTTTGCCAGGAGGGTGCTAGATGATGTGGAATTTGGTGGGGTGTGGTCAGGCCCATTGGTGGAGAACTGAGCTCCTAGTTGTTCAAAGGTAGGGTGTTTCAGAGTGTGGCGTTTAAAAGAGATCGCTTTTGTGTATAATGGCTACTCCACCACCACTGCCACCTTTGCGGTCACTGCAAATGATTGAAAAACCTGGTGGGGGAGATGAGGTCAATGTAAGGTGATGAGTGGTTGTTTAGCCAGGGTTCAGTTAAAAAGCAGATGTCCGTGTTATGCTGTAGGATGATATCCACTATATCAGTGGTATGCTTGATTGCTGATCTGAGGGTTTATAGGCATGCAGTGGGCGTGGGTGTAGATCTCTGTTCATGATGGTTGAGTTAGAAGGTGGTTAGTTGGGAGGGAGGTGTTCAAGCTCCTGTTCGAGTTAAGGACAACCGGGATCTTGAGAAGATCTGATTGGCTGCTGGTATTACCATGGGAGTTTTCCATCATCTCAGCCCCCTGTGTGATGCCCTAGTCGTGGACTGTTTAGGTTTGGGGCAGTGCAGAGTGTTAGTGGCAGGGTCAGAGTTTATCCATGGTGCGAGGGGCTTGGGCAGGGTGTTGATATTCTTTACTTCTATGTGAAGTGATGCTATTTCATCCAAATGATTAGAGCCCTGGTAGTGTGTGGACCACTCCATGGCATAACTTGTAGTCATACCCCCATGGCATTTCATAAACATTATGCCACTAGTATGTGGCTCAAGGCACACGTAGGCATTCCTGTTTCAGTTTCTATTCATTGTGAATCCAAGTGGAGTTGCTACATGTTTTGCAATGTTTAAAAAAAAACCTGCAAATATCAATGGCTATCAGCGATTGATGTTTTTTCTTCTTATAAAATCATAAGGGATGGTATTTTTCCAGTGCTTTTAAGGAAACATGTTTTTATTTCCTTTCTTTCCTCATTCATTCCTTTTGGTAAATATTCCTCTTTTCATTCCTGCTCCTAACTCCATTTTTCAAACCCTTTCCTTGATTTTGCACTTTCAAGTAACTTTTCAGTATATCAATCTACTCTCTGCCTCTCTAGTTTCTTAGTACTCACATCCCTCCTCACAGCAGTAATGACCATCCCCATGTCAAGGATGTGCATGAATGGGCATATGCTTGCACATAATTAACATTTGATTGTAGCAGATAACAGGTTAAACTTTGGCATTTAACACACCTTCTTTCTACTCTGCACTTCAGACAAAAGGCACAGATCTGCTGAAATAAGATTTTATGGGTTAGACATGAGATATATATTGTGAGGTGCTTGGTTATTGCAAATCAGTATCACATTGTCCTTTTCTTTGCCTCAAGACATCAAGAAAGAACTGGGCTAATAAATATATCATCACTGTCTGATCCAGGCTTATTCCTGCCATGCATTGGTATAGGGGAAAGCAGCTGAGATAATAAGGAAACTTCATGACCTGCAGAATTGTTTGGGTCCTTTGGTTGTGCAATTCACACAGTGGATTACGTTTATTTTACATTGTTGGGCTGTGCCTACGGGGCATTGCGTTTATTTGATAGCCAGCTAATGATCTCTAGGCATCGATTTTTAGCAGGCACCTGGGTCGATCAACGTTTGTCTGAAAGCAGTGAGGGGACTATCTTCCTTTGGGAAAGGTGCAGCAACTGCACAAGAACCTCTAACTTTGTGTTCTGTGCAGTGAGCACTGCTAGAGTGCATTTTCCATCTTGGGGAAAAGAAGATAAAAAGCCCAATGTTTCCATGCTTTCAAAGTGGTTTGTACGGGTGATGTGGACACGTGTCAAGCCTTGTTCCATCAGCATCAGTTCCAAGCTTCATCTTGACGTGGAGGCAATAGAATGAAAGTTGACTTTGGCGCAGTATGTGTGTAAGTGAACAGGTTTAGAATGGGCCCATGCACCTGTTTTCCTGAAACTATGCTGTTTGAAGTATGTAGAAGAAATCATGGTGCGGTGGCCACCTATTCATGTATCTGAGCTGTACTGTGTACAGCTTATAGACTAACCAATTGATTTTCTTAATTAATGTATGTACTGCAAGCAGTACAGTCTAACCAAACCCAGTACATAGACTCCTTCTTTGCCTGCGCAGAAGCACTGCAGAAGTTCATGACATGACACCTGATTTTTTTGGGGGGGAGGATGTGACTCATTGGTCAAACTTTTCAGACAATTTCAAAGTCAACCTAACAACAGGAGGGATGGGTGCAGTGTTGTGTAAGAGGACATTGATTCAGGCATCCATTGCATAGTTATCTATGTTGTTACAACACTAATGCCTGAGCTTTCAGAAAGTAAAACTATGTCCCACTCTTAATAAATTAGGATGGCTTCATGTAGAGGCTATTTTTCTTGGACTGGGGCACTGCTCAGAGTTCAGCTGCAAACCTGATTTCTATTACACAACAACATGTGGTAAACAGTGAGCCAAAGCCCTGTTAGATAGGGCGAAGGTCACCTGCTCCCAAAAGAGGAGGGGACTGGGGGTCTTGAGACATTCCGGGTGGACACATGTGCATATTAAGTGGCTTAATGTGCCCTGGGTTGGTTGTAGTGGAAACAGACATCACAAAACGTGCTTAGAGGTAGATGCTACCTATATACCAGGTACAGATTTATCTTTCAGACTGGACCATACACATGAAAAATAAAATGGTAGATGCTGATTTAGCACTTGTTCAGTTCAGAT